>NC_056747.1:675000-745000 GCF_019279795.1 Protopterus annectens | reverse complement strand
ATCAGTGTTCACAGCAAAATAGTATAAAGTGTGAAAGCACCCAACACACACCTGTGTATTCCCAAACACTGCACCATAGGTGTAAACAGACGGGGAACTTTTAAAATGTACATGTTGGGAGCTGCCATAGCTGTGATTCATTAGCATGTGTTACAGACCAACGGTGTTGTGGAGGATGATGCCGACAACCACTGTAGACCTCGGAGGAGGAGAAGAGTGTTCAGACCAAGGGTAGCCTACAAGGGGCTACATGATCTGGAGAAAGTAGAGCATTACAGGGTGGACAGGGACATCTTACAGCAAATAGTAGAGCTGTGCCGGCCATGCCTGAGAACCAGAAACAACAGAGGGGAACCCATCCCAGTGGACACAAAGGTATGTGTAAGCTTGCGAATACTAGCCACAGGTACCTTTCAAAGGCCAACTGGAGATATAATGGGGATCTCACAGGCATCGGCATCCAGGGTACTACACCAGTTCCTGGATGCCATGTTACCACATGCCAATGAGCAGATATACTTCCCCAAACTCAGAAGGAGTTGGCCAG
Organism: Protopterus annectens; assembly: GCF_019279795.1. Classification (NCBI taxonomy): domain Eukaryota; kingdom Metazoa; phylum Chordata; order Ceratodontiformes; family Protopteridae; genus Protopterus; species Protopterus annectens. The sequence continues at coordinate 744,453 of NC_056747.1, read as the reverse complement.
CAATATGCGTCACTTCCACCATGTGGCAAATTACCCAGAGGTACTGGGTGTGATAGACTGCATGCACATACATATCAAATCACCACCTGGTGAGCATGGTAGGTGCTACATAAACCGTAAGGGATTCCACTCTATCAACTGCCAGGTTGTGTGCAATGCCCAGGGCATTATCATGGATGTGTGTGCTGGCAGCCCTGGAAGCTACCATGACTCCCATATCTGGCATACCTCACAGCTGTATCAGGTATTTGTCAGCGGGGACATCCCACAAGGCCATCTTGTGGGGGATGCTGGCTATGCACTGGAGCCGTGGATGATGACCCCCATCAGAAATGCACACACACCAATGCAAGAATGCCATAATGAGGCACACGCACAAACCAGAATCATCATAGAGCGTGTGTTTGGGATGCTGAAATCACGGTTCCGGTGCACTGACACATCTGGTGGAGCCTTGCAGTACTCTCCAGGCACATGTGCCCACATCTTCATAGTATGTGCCATGCTACATAATATGATCCTGTGTAAACAGCTGCAGCAGGGTCAAAATGGGGGAGGGCCTCACAGCCCACTGCAATTGCTAAGGCCAACACAGGCACAGAGGGATCTAGACCACGGACACACTGTGCCAGCCCCAGTAGGCAGATGGAGGCATGCCCAATATGCCTATGCCTTGGCAAAGAGGGAACGTATAGCACATACCCTGATAGTGTAGGCCCCCATGGACTGACACCCCCCCTCCACCTGCACACACAGTAAAATGGATGGCACACAAACACGACCACCTGTAAATTGTGATGTATAGGTGGCCCACTGTGGAATCTTACATAGGCAGCCCTCAAACATTGTACACGCAACAGCCATTGGAACACGGAATGTCAACACCTGAACAGTACATGCGCCTATCAGCATCTGGTGGTGCTGTGTGTATAGGTTCTCAGGTACATCGGTAGGTACACACCCGATTGTCAGAAGCAAAACACCAAATGGGGCAAACAGTGTCTCCCATCACCACAACATCGAGTAAGCAACTGTCGCTTACTGGAGCAGAGGCAATCGCGGGAGCACATGTGTGTAAGCACTGTCCTGCACACACTCAGCATGGATTCCCCACTGTGTTAATGAGGGGCTCCACATAATGTAATCATGGATGTTGTGTCAAGGCAGGGGATGTACCCATGACAGGTATTCGTCACCCCAGCATGCTGCACCCACGGTCGTATGAAGGTGTAGCACATTATCGGGTGTAGCTCATTGTGATATACATACCCAGTGCCGGAGTACATCCAATAAACATCACACGGACATACCATTAACTGGACTCATCAATATGTAAACTAACGGAGTTATCCATGTGAGTGCAGTGTGGAGTATCTGCTGTAGTCTACTCCACATACAAAATGTGTTTGTGAGTGATGTAGCCTGTGTATGTGTGTGTTGAGGGTGCCATGTGCGTTTCCGTGTGACTGTAATGTGTGTGTGCGTGTGTGTGTGTGTGTGTGTGTGTGTGTGTGTGTGTGTCCGCATCGTGTGTCTGTAGGTGCCAACACAGAGGTAGATGATTACTGTAGGTGCGGGTATAGCTAGCCATAGGCATGCGGTAAACACCTGTACCACATTGGGAGGGACAGCCCCTCCCTGGGCAGGTGTGTCCTGACATGAAACATTACAAAGTGGCAACTGTCCGAGAGTGTAGGACATTAGTATGTCCCAAATATTATGCAATAGTTGCAGGAAATAGTCATGCCTGTATGTAAGAAACGGAAATGTTACATGCAAAATGATAAGTAGGCAAAGTCCAAGAACAATTGGTATGTAATGAGGATAAAAGTATGTGCTATCCTGTGTACTGACCGTGGCTATATGTCAGCCTGTAAACACCACTGTGTGACCCACAAGTGTCCAACTACGGCCATATGAAAAGGTGGCAAGCCTTGCCACAGGGGGTCTGACACCAACACCACTGCAATGACTGCAAATATTTGGAACAGACATACACGGGATAGCTGTCATTTAGAAATATCCCTACACATATCGCTGTACATCCGGAGGTATGGAAGTATCAACCTCACCTGCATACCAAATAGAAACCAATTAACAATGGCGCAATGTAAAATCCCGTAACAGAAGTCTACTAAGTGATAGCTCTTTAATTAGGGAAGGAGCCCACACACATATATATGGACTATATAGAAATGCAAGCCCCACAAAACCGTATATGCTAAGTACACCCACCTACATCCCCCACACTGGAAACAATAGCAATACAGACCGTAATCACAGCACAAACATCCAGTTAGTCAATTACATCTGCTGAACCGTTAACATACCTTGTGAGAGACACATTTAAAGGTGCCATGCAAAATTGTATCCGTTGTATAATGGAACAAACGGCGATGTTACAGGTGTTGTTTGCAATAGTCCGTTATCAGATGGGTGTGATGACAGGTACAGTCACATGTAGAACCACATACTCAAGCTGTCACACACAATCCACGGGGGACATGACTCCAAACTACACTTGGCTCTACACATAGCAGTTGCAATTACACACAACAAAACACAATACAGGCCGTCTCCCTGAAGGTAGGGCAAATGGCCAACGCCCAAGTGGAGAATTCAATTATACCCCACTGTTGCCGCGTAATTGGCGAATGGAGTAGCTGCAAAGCTGATGTGCACGTAATTAGTCACACATGAACACCAATTGGTGACAGTAAACCACATGTTGCAGGTATCGACATATATAAGGATGACTTGCCAGATATGCAAACCGTATGCTCATACCGTAAAACAGTTTAAAGAGTAATACAGACGAGCGAGATAGAGACGAAATACCGGCACGATATCAAGGTATGTAGAACACTTGGTATGTAACCGTATGTATAGCATGTTCTGTATTAACTATGTCAGTGTATGTATAGCCTGGTTTGCATTAATTAAAAGTGTCTGCAATGCATAAAGTGGGAAATGGTATTTATGTAGTGATGTCTTGCTGATCAAACTAATGCTTGTAGAAGTTGTGCGTCCAGCAGTGGGCCACAAGGTAAACAGCACACACACCACAAGGGATGCAACATGAGGGCTTTAAACAGAACAATGCCATATGACCCGCTGTCAGTGGCAGGGTATGTCCAACAACTATGTGCCATAGCAGGGGATAGTATATGCTGATATACTGTAACAATACGCATGTGTATGGGTATATAACGACAATGACATGTCTAAGGTGGTCCCGCTGTGCAAGTATGCTTTGCATTATGGGATACCATGTAAAATATGTGTAATGTATAGTATAGTAGATTGATATGTCAGATATGCTACACAGGAGAACAGGCATATTATGCATACCAAAGGTATCGTATAGTGATGTGAGAAGCATTATTTAATTAATTTATTTATAAACAGTTATGATGAAATAAATAATGTAATCCACTCTGTTCATTTGCAAAGGACACAAACATTTCTCCCATACTAGAATAGCAGAAGAGATGTGACAGACAAACAAGAACATGATTGGCATGTACAATAACAGATACATATGGCCTGTAGTCACGGGACATTGTAATAGCATGATAGCTAATCTAAATGGAAGGGCTACTCCAGTAACCATGCACAAAGGACATGTAATAGCTCCACAGGTTCATAGTAGGGTACCATGCAGTCTGGCAAGTCTATGTGTAACAACAACTACAGTGTTCACACCAGTGGCACCTCTCTAGGGTAGTGTCCTGTGAACAGAAGAGCCATGTGTAACCTGCACCTCTGCACAGTACAACCACTGCAGTGATCCCTGGTGTACATGTGTCCACCATCCACCAAGTGAGGTATCACATGAACAGTGCTACTGAGTGTCCCTGCGTGATGTACATAGGAATCTTGTTCCAAAGCATGGTGAGTGTCTGGTCTGGGAATGCAACCCCCAAGCACATCCCACACATTGTTGATTGTGTGCACATATCCATGAGCATGATGCTCACAGTGGCTATTGTTTATGTCGCATATGCAGAGTATATCCATTAACATAGTTGCAGACATGGGCCCTGTCTTTGCAGCAGAGGTCACCCCTGAATATGTAGTCCGCAAATGTGTACAGACATGGTGTCTGTACTTCAGCCGCATACTTTAACTGTCGTAGCTCAATAAACGCCATGGCGTGTTAATGTTGTGTTATGTAAAGCTGTAGCTCTTGTGTAAGGTACACCCTAAGCAGGGTGTTGTACCCTTGAATGTGTGTATAAGTCCGGTGTTCAGAGGTACAATGGGTGCCTATGTACCAGCTACACACCCAGTACAGACAAGTGTGGACACGTAGAAGGATATCCATGCCACAGTGGCAATGTGGTAATCACAGGAGTGTGTGCGACATATGTGTGTAGTATGAACATGTACAATGCGACATGTATGTAGGGGACTAACACCTATGTGATAACCAGTGGGTGGATGGTGTACTGCAAAGGTGATGTTCATACCTAGTGTCATGCAGGTTGAGGCCATGATGTTCATATCAGGTTTCTGTCACAGTGACACCCGTATGGATGGGGTCAGTATCAGGTGGTGGATCAACAACGGCGCTTGGTATGCAGTGGTCTGTAAAGCTAGGCAGGGAAGGTCCCTCTGTGGTAGCCTGTACCTCAGGGAAGCATATACTGAACATGAGGGCCCCATGACTAAGGACTGTGGTACGCCAAGTGTAACTGAAATGCAGTATGGGATATGGTATGCTACCCTCAGTGTGTGTGTCCCGTCCATTAGCCACTTTGCATAACATCCTGAGACATATGTTTTGATGTGCAGGTGGATGTGTATGTTGTCAATACCAGAATGGAGAACTGTGCTGAAAGGCAGCGAGAGGACAATGTAGGCTGTGTGGACCCCCCGTGTCGTCATCAGCTACTCTGGTCACTGTATGAAAAGAGTTCACCAGGTGTAGGAGGCATGCTGTGGCCCCAACAAGACCAACCCAGCTGGCATCAAAGGACCGGAGCACAACAAAGTCTCAGCGAATGATGTCCATGATGATGTGCCCTATAGCCGTGCAGAACAGTCCAGTCAGGTGTGTAGGGCAATAGTCTCAGTCGTGCATTGTGGCACCACCTGTGTGGAGTGTAACTGTCGCTGTGTGCCAGTCAGGGGCCACAATGTCTGGTACAAGGCTATTACTGAATATGGTGTCCCAGTGGGGAGACATGTTGTTCAGAGGTTTGTGGACATCACAGCCTGGGATTTTGTAGGGTGACAAGGGGCCAGTGTCCCAGGACATATAGAGTGCAGGTCAGTACTGTGTAGGTGTGACCGCAGGGACACCGCAATGTTCCTGCAAGGAATGTGGCCCAGTAGGGAGTGAGAGGGTGTAATGTTAGCATTGAAGCCATCAAACAGCATGTTGCCAACATCACCTGTTTCTGTCATGTTCCAGAGTGACAGTTGTATGTGTGAGCAGATGTGGGTATTGCCAATGACTACTGACATACCACCATAATGCCTTTTGGTACATCCCGGAATGTGTCACAGTAATGTGTACATAGCTAGTTATGGAGTATGTGATGAGGGATCCCGTGGCCCTACCGAGGCTGACCAGTGAGTTACCGCACCCATGGGAATGTACACCACTGTGCAACAGCCCCCACCTGTTGTTGTAAAGTATGTCCATGGAACTGCACCCCCAGAGTGGCGTCTGTTATCTGGTGTGTACCATCATGGCTCTGTGTGGAATAGCATGATCCATTTTGTCGTGTATGTGCTAATGAAGTGCACTGGGGTATGTCTCAGTGTTTGTATGTGCATTGTCCACCTACACGTGTGTCATGACGTCAACTACTGCTGTCATAAGACATCTGTAGTAGGTGTTGTAGTACTCTTGTACTGTGTATGCCGTGAAGTGTGTGGTGCCGGTATGTGGCTAACAAGGGTGAGTAGCATATGTTCGGATTCCACCAATGAGGGGATAACCCCAGGTGTGGAACAGCAGTCACATGTTGGTAGTGTCCATGTCAAGGATACTGTTGGTCTTGGAGGTGGTGTGTATGGGTCGATCCAGCTGAGCAGAGGTTATGACTCACAGACAGCGTACGCCTAATGTGTCAGTACATGTGTGGCTATCACAGTTAAGTGTGGGTTACTGTCAGTCTCACATCAGTAGCAGCATTATGAGCCCAACTGTCCAGTACACCATGAAATGAGGTCTGGTAACCATGGGGTATGTTGAATCTGCAGCTTGTAACACTGTGTATAGCAGTTCCGGACACAGTTATTTGCACATGGAGCACCTGTGATGCATTGTGCTAAGTAACCAGCCGGGATGTGTGTACAACATAGTGGAATATGGGGACACTTCAGCCGTGGGTGTGGAAGTCCAAGTACGTGCCTGAGAGCTATGGTCTGTCTATAACCAGTCATTGTAGGTGTGCTCTGCAGAGCCTAGAGGCAGGTCCCAGTCACTGCAGAGATATTGAAGTGGTGCAGTATCAGGTGTGCCTTGCCTGCGTGCATCACAGAGGATGATGTCAAGCATTGTGTTACATAACCACATGTTTCGCTAGCCAGTTCCCATTCTGGTGGTGACTGTTATTGGACACTGTGCAAGACAGGCAGTATAAAAGCAGCAAGAGTCCAACATGTGATCCGTACTCCCAGGGCTGACAGGTGCAGGTCAACTGTGCCAAAGCATCATGTTGTTTGACCAGGTCTGTCAAAGTGGACAGGTACCAGATGCCTGTGGAATGACAGCAGAAGCATGGGTAACTGTTGGAGTGACACAGTCGGCCGTTGTACAGTGGTAACAGGTCCAGATGATTGCAAAATGCTCCCCAGGGCTCGGACCACATCATCAGGGCTACAAGACTGGTGGGCTATTGCATGTCCTTGCACACATAGTCTGTGCCCTGAGATACAACTTCAGTCACACTCACATGGAAAATGACAGTCACATCGTACCTGCTGAGGTGTGGCATGGGTGCATAGGTTATGTTGCAGAACCAGTTACCCGACAGCAGGATGTAAGTGACTATCGCCTTGTGTAGCCTGCTGAGTGGAACAGCAGTGTGACCGCTGACAGAGTCACCTATGACAGGTGTGTTGTGTATGTTATGACACCCTATTGGCTGTATGTGATGGGCACATGTGTCTGTGGGCTATAGGTTGGTGTGGTTGTGTTTGGTGATGTGGGCTGCCGTTGGTGCCTACACAGAGTATGGAGGGGTACTGCACAAGGTGTCTCCGTATGTGTGGCCTGTGGTGAGGATCATGTGGGACTATGTGATGAGTGGGGTGTGTTGTGAATGTTACACATCCCCACATGACTGTCAGGTGCAGTCAGGGTTGGTGACAGTATAACCCCCAGCAGGGCTGCATATGTGCATCCCCCACAGGATGTACTGTTGTATGTTGGGAGGTGTGCATTGACTGTGTACATGAGAATAGCTCTATTGCCACATGTACAATATAGTCATCATATAGACAGGCAATAGCACTGGTACGTGCCAGTTGGACATGCCAGTATATACCTGGTATGTGCCAGGTGGACATGCCATATAAGCCACCATGTCTCACAAGATATGTGAGTGATGTGTGTACGACAGCTGTTGTACTGTAGGCAAGCTGGAAATGTATGGACAGACAGTGTACCTGTGAGGACTGGTGTGGAATGGGTGCTATACTAAGCAGTAGCTCATAATGTGCCAAGAAGCTCTGAACAAGTGCCGAGCATGCCCATACAATACAGATAGGGTGTTGGATAATATCAACCCACAAGTGTTGATGACAGTCATGATTAGTGACACCGCATCAGAACACTGCCAGGCATGGTCTGCAAGTCCATGAACCATTATCAATGTAGATGTTAGCAGTACAGATGTACAAGACAGTATGGATGTTTGACTACAAATGCCTTTGTATGTCACAGGAGTGTTCTACCAGTGGCCTGTTGACAGACTCACAACTACTAAAGGTGCTACAGTGACATGTGCATATCACACCGGTGTCAGCTACAGTAAACCAGGGTTAATGTGTTGTACCCCACCCTCATTGTAGCCCATACCACACAGACAAATGTCAGCCATCTGTGTATGTGAGGATGTGAATGGCCGTGACCTATGGGCAATAGTTGTCAGAGTGTTGTGAACAACATACAGAATGGGCTGTGTGTGTGAGGTGTGTGACATATGTGCACATTCTGGTGGATGATATCAGCAATGTCGCCACTAGGGGAATATAGGCTGTGGTCAACATTATGGACACTGTGGTTAGGGATGGTGTTGTGCAGTACACCTCCCTGAACTGGAGACGTCTCCATGGCCCTTTAGGTAGTCATCCGAGGTACCCATCACATAACAGGGTGGCATCCATGAGCACGGAGATCATTGAACAGGCCTACACAGCACCTGCGTGACCAATATTGGAACACATATCACCTTCCAGGGGTAGGGGCCATGCATGGATGGCCGATACCAGCCTCCACAATACTCACCTCCAGTATGCAGCATGCTATCCACCTTGCATACAGACATATGCCACACTATGCTGTTGGACATGCTACATATCCATAGCCTGATCTGAAAGACATATGTCATGGACAACCACCGTCCTGTGACTAGGATGGCCACATGCTGGACAGATCCCTGTGCCATACCTGTGACATACTCCCACCATACCATGCAGCCCTGTCCACATAGCTGCACATATCATCCCTGTCATACATGGTGTGATGGCCATATGGTAGATGTAGTATCAACTGTCTGGATCAGTAATGTGTCACTGATGCCCCTCGTGGTGGTGTAATAGGTGTTGGATACAGCTAGTAAACCCAGCCCGTACATGCTATAGCCAATAACCCTACCTGCGAATGATGTCCGACTAGCCATTGTCCCATGTCTATCACATGTGCAACACCGGTGATCCGTGGCAGGATGTTGAACAGCTGTACAGTGCAGTGTAGATGTCTATGGCAAAACAGATGCATGTACAGGTTTCCATGCGTACTTGGTGCATTGTCACTGCCCAAGTCTATTAAGGCTGTGTCTGTGTTGATATGTGACATATACACAGCATCAAGGTCAACAGCATTACCGTGGACACATCCAGGCATGTGCAGATAGGTAAGAACACCAGTGCAGGCAAACAGACATGCCCACATGAAGACAGCAGTCACATGCAGTATGAACACTGTAATGAGATGACACACATATATGGAGATGATATCCAATGCATAATGGGTGTTACATGTGTGAGACACATACATGCCAGTCTTGTTAGTGTCATGATGATTTGCAAAGATAACTGTTCAGATGTACTAGAAATGTATGTGTAGCAGTATCACTGTACATGTCTGAAAATGTGACCTGTCACCTTCATCATGTCTTACAGATAATGCCTCGTACACGCCTACCAGCATACAGCCGACAGGAGGATGATGTCCTAATCCCGTACCTCCATGAGAACTATGAGGTGTTATTTAGCCATGTGCCACAGCACGCACAGCAGCGGGATGACCTGTGGCAGGATCTTCGCAGGAGGGTCAACGAACTGGGTGGCCACAACCGTACCTACCAGCAGGTGCGCAGACACTGCATGGACTTGATACATCATGCAAAACAGCGTGCCACTGCAATCACCAGGAAACAAGGTGGAACAGGTGGTGGGCCACCAACCCAGCCTCCACTCACACACACAGAGGAGCTACTGGCCAGTCTGGAGACACCTTCGGAACAGCTCCCACAAACACTAGCTGCCATTGTGGAGGTGGGTGTCTCCCAACCAATGAGCCTGGAGTTGCCTGGTAAGTCAGTACTGAACATATGGCCAGTATATCCCACATACATGCATGTGTCACTCTACATCATGTAATATAACAACATATGCAAGGTATGTGGACACACATGCTGCATACTACAGTATGCTACCCTGTGTATGCACCATACCTCTGAACTGTACAGGTATTTGCAGAATGTCCAGATGCCTGCCTCATATTGTCGATGTGTTCCCCTTAATATCTGTCCCTTTCTGGCAAATAGCTGAGGATTGGAGTCATTAAATGATGACAAACATTTGTGTTTATGACTGCACAAAAACCATGTGCATGCAAACCTATTATTCTAGCAACTTTCTAAGTTTGTAAGAGCAATATTTAACATCTGTCCCTATTTGTCCCCCATCATAGTAGGCTTTGTCCAGATGTATTGTTCTAAGAGGTTGAGAGGTATGGTATGCACACGTGCTTACTATATGCTATTGTACAGGCAAATGTGTTAACTTGCACAGTGCACCCTGTGGCTGTCATACAGTCATGCATAATGTTCATACTGCTGTGTCACCCCTATACAGGTACCTCTGGCATGCCGCACAGACAAGAGTCCGTTGCAGGTGAGACTGTCATCGGTATCAGGCATGTCAAAGCATAGATATATTCACCATGTGGCCAGTTAATACTTGTACACATGATGTTCATTGCAGGTATGATATACAGGTCGCATCACCCATCATTCACACAGGCCACCCATGTGCAATATATACAAATGAAATGACACACAGACATGAAACCACAGTATTTATCATTGCTACATGTGTGTCCAGCTGTGCATACAACAGTGGAGGTGTTCTACAATAGAGGCATATGTACTATACAGTGGAAGAAAATGTTTGGTACACAAAACAGTACCACACAGTGAGCAGTGATATGGGCAGCCCACTGGTGTCACCATTGTGTTATATGTCCCTGCAATGGGTTCACACATTGTGATGTGCCATCTGACATGTCTTAGACATGTAGTGTTTTGGTTGCAATATTGTCACACTTTCCCATAACCCATACCCCACATACCACACATACACCTGTTGTCTGCATAGCCCTGTGGATGGTGACATATCCGACATCTATGGGTGTATGTTATATGGGACAACACAGATATGTGTGATAGATGTCCATCACACACATACGACCAACACATGTGCACACATGGCCATGGGGGATGGCCAGAGACACGTAGCAACACAGTAGATGTGATGTGGATACACCCTGTTTCACTTTGTCCACACATGGTCCAATTACAGCCCTACTAGACTGATTGTACAGGTGATGTACGTTGCACATCTTAAATGCCTGTGCACAGCTAGTGGAAGTACCACTGACATCTACCTCATAAGATGTGTTGAACATGACGTCTGTGTTATAGCATGACAGTAGTCATCTTTACAGTTTCCACTGACAGTGACACCAGGCCACAGATACTGTACATTTCCCTTGCTGCCGTAGGACATCACTGTTAGCTGTGCACCTTGTGTGTGTTGTACATCAATGTCATGTGTGAAATGGTGATGTGACAGGTCCGCTATGTGTGTGGACATGGTTTCCAGGCAGCTAACACTCTGTAGTTATTGTGCAGGGGTGTCATCTGTATGTCCTCCAGTGACCTGTCACATGACACAGCATGGTTTGGTGTGGTGTGTATACACCTCAGCATCATGGGTCACAATCCACAGGTATGTCATGGGTATGCATGCAGTTCTGGATATGCAATGTGTACATATTATGCACTGTTTAGCAATATAGACACCTCATGATGCCATGCAATGGCACAGTGTCTGTACTTCACACTGTACAGCGATGTAGATGGCTCACAGTCCCCTACCATGCCCATGCACATTTGCTCAACATGCATTCTATCTGTAGGGCATACGGACAACACCGCAATGTGATACCCAGTACGACACTGTACATGTGTCAGGACACCATTGTGTCAGACATGTATGCATGTTAATGCACACATCAGCAGATTACATGTCAAGGTCATGTCAGCCATGTGTACTGTTATCCTGTTCTGGTCCACATGATGTATCACGGGGATGCATGCATACTACCATGATCGTGTGAATTGCATGGATAATGATATGACACCTGCTTGCTGTAGTGTGCATTCCAGGGGGTATGCTTACAAACACTATTGATGTCTGAGCCGCATGCTGTCAGCTGTATCACAAGCATGCTGCATGCCATCTGTCATATCACACGCATGGTGTGTCAGTGTGTGTGTGTGTCAGTGCGTGTGTGTGTCAGTGCGTGTGTATGTCAGTTTGTGTCTATTGTAATTTAGAGTCTTTCTTTGCATTCACAGGTGATGTAGATGCGTTACCCTCCTGCGGTCCATCTGATGTTAGTGTCCCCACAGATGCTAGCAGTGATGAACATATGCATGAGGTACAGGCAGGTTTGTCAGGGGCTGAATCTGTCCCAACGGTTGCCATCCCAGCTATGTCCCCCTCTTCTCCGCACACAGTTCAGCTGCCAACACATACTGCATCACCAGTGGCCATAGAGGAAGGACAGTCAGTGTCTGTTAGCGTTGAACAGGAAGGTGTGGTGGCTACAGAAGGTGTGTCTCCACACCATGGTGTCAGTGTACTGACTGCAGATGTGCCACACAGGCATGTGGCCAATGTTGCTCGTAGGAGGACCTCTGGCAGACATTCACCTGCAGGACATAGCGCAGCAGCTGGAATCACTAGATGCATGTTCCAGACTGTAATGGCAGCACAGGCACGTGCCGAATGGCAGAACAGAGAAGGGCAGAGGCTGAAGAGAGCTGCTATCCATACCCTAAACAACAACATCCAGGCATTGGCAGGTGCTCAACAGCAGATTGCTAATGTTATGGACAGGTGATTGGGTGACATGGTCAGAATCCTTGACCGTGGCATGGCAATCCGCGAGCGTGAGCTGTCTGTGCTGGAACATCTGGTAGGGGTGAGGCGTAGGCCACATGGATGTAGGCCAGCTACACCACCTAGGGCAGGTCAACGTGAGCATGCCACCTCACATGGCCACTCCCATAGTGCCGGTAGCAGTAGCAGTGCAGCTGGTGCTGCGCTGTCCACACCAGGACACAGCAGGCCACATGGACGTGGCCCTGGACATTCCCAGTGGGGACACGGTTCCAGTGGCCATGTGTCATCGGACAGTAGCCATTCTGTACCTCCACCTGGTAACCCCTGGCAGGCACAGGACACATGGCCATGGCCGGACACAGTGAGCTGTACAACCTGGTCTGTACAATCTGGAGCTGTCAATAATACCCTTGTGTAGGCCTCACAAATGACAGAACTGTGTGCACACATACACGCACACAGCAAACACAACTGTAAGGCTCCATAACACCCACATGCATACTGAACAGACATGTCCAATCAAACCAGCGGCCCTTACCCACACACATGATGTCATCCATTGGTGAAGCCTATGCCCCTGGCAAACATTATCACCCTGTGCATATGATGAAGCCTATGCCACATACCTGTCATCCACACCATCAGTGCAGGGATATGCTCAAATGGTGTGATGCACAGGGTGAACAGAATAGTGAGAGGTGTATCTTACATTACTTGTGTATGCATAGTGAGGGAGGTGTATGTTGCATTGGTTGTGTGTGAATAGTGAGAGACATGTATATGACATTGGTTGTGTACTGTCGACATGCACCAGACATACCATGTAGTACAGGTGCAGCATGCATTGTGATATGTTCACAGTATGTGTCTCGGTTACAACAGTAACAGCATGTTGGTAATGATGCCCTGGTTCCCTCCTATGGTGTACTGGCATGTGCCTACAGGTAGCAGTGTTTTCAGTCCCCCATGTGTAACTGTGGAGTACTCACAAGCACGTATGGCAATATCAGCATGCTAAACGTACCCTCAACCTGACTGTTGGAAAGTCTAACATGACACAGATGTCCGCACATATACTGCACCTGAAGCATGTGGTCAGTTGAACAGGCTACAGCAGCCAGAGACGTGACATACATACCAGGAAACATTACAGGTATGTTGACATGGTGCAGGGGTTGTACACAGCGGTCTGGCCAATGATGACATTAGAGGCCACTTGATAGCATGAGGCCACACTGTGTAGCAGTAATACCCTGTCACATTACAGGAACATGCCCACATTCACGGGGTCTACAACACTATAATGCACACCCCATAGTGTTGAGGTGAAGACCCTTGCCTATGTGGTCATCACCCTCACAGTACTTTGAACCCACATGACGTGACACAGAGAAGGAACATGCATAGGTAGCCAGTACGCCTCGGACCGATGGCATCAACAGGGTAGTAGACTGCATCACCATGAGGGGTTAGTGATCCTGTTTTCACTATATGGTAGCATACAACCTCACACCAAGCACCAGACAGCCATACATACATACACACACACATAGCCGATGTGTGTGATGCACCACACCTGCCGACGTCATGCTTTCCACACTGCAGTATGTACAGATCTCTACAATGGTGTACAGGGGTGTGTAACAATTGGGACGTAATCCCCACCATATGTGGCATATGTGGTCATACAAGTGGACACACATGGCAGTGCTAGGAATGATACACCTGACATATGATGAGACGTTTGACAGACATGCAGCGGTACTGTCCGCATTATGTGTACCAACGCTATGTTTGGCAATTGTGCTGCTATATGCACACGGGAGGATGTAAGTGTTACAGGTGTCATGTGACGTACAGTCGGTAACACCTGACTGCTGTGTAAGTGTTATGTCATCACCGTCAAGTAACAGTGACATAGCGTACTGTTTGCACATGTCATGGTAGGATGGCGTGTGACACACCTGTAAGCCATCCCCGGCAAACATCCATCTACACAGGTGGATCACCACTTTATGTATACACATCCCTCCATACGTGATGTACAACCAACCGTACTGTCAGTATGTCACCATATACAGGTGTCAGTGATGGGGCTGCATTGCGACTCCATGTTGTAGTTAGGCACAGATGAGTTACGGACATCAGCCACTGCACATGCATGGTTGCTGCATGCACAGTACAGATTGTACATGTGTGTTGGTCCTACATGCATCTCCTGTAGCCATGTTTGTATGCATTGCTATTGGTGGACATGTGTGTTGACATACATAACACATGGACTGTGGTATGATATTACGGGTGTCATGGGTGACTAGTACAGAGGAATGTGTCCTCGGTCAACATTGCTACCTCCTGTACTGTGAACATTCAACAGACATGGACCCACCTTCCATTTGTATGCATATGATTGCTTAAGCCACTTTTCTGCATGGGGGACAGCAAAAGCTATGCTATGTACATATGTGTTGTGTGTGTGGCCCATGCACACATCCACTGCAATCACATGTATGACATATCCAAACACCAAACGTGTGTTCGTTGGTGTACAGCAACACTCATCTGTCACAGCTGTGTAAGACCCAGGGCCCCTGGTATGTCTTGAGTTGACCTTGTCATGTATAGTGGTATCATTGCAATGCATAAAACCTGTTGGAACCCTGTTGGTACATGTGTACTCTGCACAGTTGCTGTAGACCTCTGTACAGTCCACTGGTCATGTGTCACACGGTGTTGTGGTAATGTATGGCTGTGTATTGCTGCACCAATGACATGGTGATGTCTTGAGGGCTACAGTGTAGAGTGCAGTGTGCACATCTGTGATCTGCAATTGTGACAGCTGTGATGGCACCTGAGTGTGTACTGGTCACTGCATGTGAGTGTCCGCCCTGTGCATGGGGACAGTTATACCTTACTGTGCCCTTCCATGTTTAGACTCCGTCTGCATGCAAGACAGCCCTTTGCAACTGCTAAGTGTGTGAGCATGCTCAGTACGCCATTGTGTATATGGACACACAGGACAGTCCAAACTGAGCCCTTGCATGTTATGGACACACAGGACAGTCCAAACTGAGCCCTTGCATGTTTAGACTCTGTCTGCATGCAAGACAGCCCTTTGCAACTGCTAAGTGTGTGAGCATGCCCAGTACGCCATTGTGTAGATCGACACACAGTACAGTCTGAACGGACATGTATTACTAAGCGTGTGGCCATGGCCAGTGACACCTTGTGTCGGTGATGTCCCTCTGTGCATGGGCATGGCCGTTGACATCCTGTATAGCGATGGTGGTCATCCAGGCAACAGATGTCCATTTTCAACGTCACGATGGTTGCCTACCGAGTACACACTGGTCGACTATCTTGAAGGGTGTACTGTCTGTAGTGCATCCCGTGTCTATGTATTGTTGTTGTAGTGCTCCATAAATCTTTAGTTGCCCCAATCACACCACTGCCATGTGTTTGTCTACATCTATCGTGGGACAGTAATATGTCTGTATGCTTTCAGACTGGTCACTCTCTACACAATCCCTGTCGGCGTCCTTGTCTTTACGGATGATGACACACACCTAGAAGTATGCCTCTGGGAGTGCTGTGTTCAGTAATCTCAGTAGCGCGTTCTGTAAATGCGTCATGCTGTAGTGTGATAGGGTAGTTAGGTGTATGTTCGACTCCCAGCCCTGCCAAGTATGTGTGTGTGTGTGTGTGTGTGTGTGTGTGTGTGTGTGTGTGTGTGTGTGTGTGTGTGTGTGTGTGTGCATGTGTGTGTGCACGTGCGCATGCTCCCATCCGCCTGGGGACTCAGTCATGCTTTTAGATGCCTCACACTACAGATATTTCCTACCGGTGTCTTTGTGGATGATGACATGCGCCTAGAAGTATGCCTCTGGAAGTGCTGTGTTCAGTAATCTCGGTAGCACGTTCTGTAAATGCGTCATGCTGTAGTGTGATAGGGTAGGTAGGTTTATGGTCAACTCCCAACCCTGCCAAATGTGTGTGTGTGTGTGTGTGTCTGTGTGTGTGTGTGTGTGTGTGTGTGTGTGTGTGTGTGTGTGTGTGTGTGCGCGCGCATGCTTCCATCCGCCTGGGGACTCAGACATGCTTTTAGACGCCTCACACCACAGATATTTCCTACCGGCGTCTTTGCCTTTGCGGATGATGACACACACCTAGAAGTATGCCTCTGGGACTGCTGTGTTCAGTTATCTCAGTAGCGTGTTCTGTAAATGCATCATGCTGTAGTGTGATAGGGTAGGTAGGTGTATGTTCGACTCCCAGCCCTGCCAAGTGTGTGTGTGTGTGTGTGTGTGTGTGTGTGTGTGTGTGTGTGTGTGTGTGCACGCGTGCGAGCTATGCTTCTGTCCACCTGGGGACTCAGTCATGCTTTTAGACACCTCACACCACAGATATTTCCTACCGGTGTCTTTGCCTTTGCGGATGATGACATGCACCTAGAAGTATGCCTCTGGGACTGCTGTATTCAGTTATCTTGGTAGCGTGTTCTGTAAATGCATCATGCTGTAGTGTGATAGGGTAGGTAGGTGTATGTTTGACTCCCAGCCCTGCCAAGTGTGTGTGTGTGTGTGTGTGTGTGTGTGTGTGTGTGTGTGTGTGTGTGTGTGTGTGTGTGTGTGTGTGTGTGTGTGCACGCGCGCATGCTTCCGTCCG
Organism: Protopterus annectens; assembly: GCF_019279795.1. Lineage (NCBI taxonomy): Eukaryota > Metazoa > Chordata > Ceratodontiformes > Protopteridae > Protopterus > Protopterus annectens. The sequence continues at coordinate 727,131 of NC_056747.1, read as the reverse complement.
CCTGGGGACTCAGTCATGCTTTTAAACGCCTCAAACCACAGATATTTCCTACCGGCGTCTTTGCCTTTGTGAATGATGACACATGCCTAGAAGTATGCCTCTGGGACTGCTGTGTTCAGTTATCTCGGTAGCGCGTTCTGTAAATGTGTCATGCTGTATTGTGATAGGGTAGGTAGGTGTATGTTCAACTCCCAGCCCTGCCAAATGTGTGTGTGTGTGTGTGTGTGTGTGTGTGTGTGTGTGTGTGTGTGTGTGTGTGTGTGTGTGTGTGTGTGTGTGCGAGCGCATGCTTCCATCTGCCTGGGGACTCAGTCATGCTTTTAGACGCCTCACACCACAGATATTTCCTACCGGCGTCTTTGCCTTTGCAGATGATGACACACACCTAGAAGTATGCCTCTGGGACTGCTGTGTTCAGTTATCTCGGTAGCGCACTCTGTAAATGTGTCATGCTGTAGTGTGATAGGGTAGGTAGGTGTATTTCGACTCCCAGCCCTGCCAAGTGTGTGTGTGTGTGTGTGTGTGTGTGTGTGTGTGTGTGTGTGTGCGCATGCTTCCATCTGCCTGGGGACTCAGTCATGCTTTTAGACGCCTCACACCACAGATATTTCCTACCGGCATCTTTGCCTTTGCGGATGATGACACGCACCTAGAAGTATGCCTCTGGGACTGCTGTGTTCAATTATCTCGGTAGCGCTTTCTGTAAATGCGTCATGCTGTAGTGTGATAGGGTAGGTAGGTGTATGTTCAACTCCCAGCCCTGCCAAGTGTGTGTGTGTGTTTCCAGCTGCATGACAGCAGTACATTGCTTTTACAGTATTCACTCTCCATAACATCCGTGCGGCGTCTTTGCCTTTGATGCTGCTGTCTGCAGGCTAGACGTATGCCTGTGTGAATGCTGTGATCTACTAATCATGGTAGCACGTTCTGTAACTGTGTAATGCTGTTGTGTGGTACAGTGGTTACGTCTGTGTTCTGCTCCCAACCCTACCAAGTGTGTTGTGGGTGTGTGTGTGTGTGTGTGTGTGTGTGTGTGTGTGTATATATCTATCTACATATATATATATATATATATATATATATATATATATATATATATATATATATATATATATATATTGTATATAGATATGTATGTTGAGATTATCACTCTTGAATGTGCTGCATTATCTGTACATGATCACCTTGGATGTATGTACATCTGCTATGGCTCTGTGATAGTGCACATACTGTATGCTGTAGTGATCCTGGGTTATACTTGTGTAGTGACCAGTTATTGTGTTGCTGGGTATTATAAGGGGCATTGGAAACTATGTTAGTACAGCACCTTTGAATGGTCGTGTGCACATCTCGGCAACAGTCAGCAGTGGTTATTACTTTGGAGGGTGAGTATGGCTCATATCCGTATGTATTAACTGACAATACTATGCAACTCAGGTTAACATTACTGACTCCCGTTTATCCACAGGTTGTGGTACAGATCCCAGGACTGTATGTGTATACATTGACAGGTGCAGGACTGGGTTAGTGTTGGATGCATGGAGGAGTGTCCATGGCCAGTAATGGCGATCTGTACAGCCTGGCAGGTACGGTCTGTGACTGTCCCACAACCTCCTGTATATGGCTGACACATGCTGTACCTGTGTATATGCAGACACACACACTTACCACAAACAGCTAGGGCTATCACATACACACACACATTGCATCACCATTGGGCCATGCAATAACCATTGTCCCACACACACACACACACACACACACACACACACACACACACACACACACACACACACACACACACATACCTACGTGTAGATTGGATGGCTCAATGACAGCTCTGGAAATGTAACACCACACCCTGTGCATATGATGTCACCTGTGCCACCACCTGTGATGTGTAACATTAATGCAGGAACAGACTAACCTGGTGCTGATACACACAGTGGCTTTATACCACTGTAGCAATGTTAGAATGTTGTTAACACAAAGTGTGATATTCTTCTAGGTGTATATCAGCAGGCATGATGCATTGCAGCTATGACCATCAATGTAGCATAGTTTACAGCACTGTTAATTCTGATGATGTATTCTCCATCCATGTGCCATTTCACTGATGTGTGTAGTATTGGCAGCATGTGTTTCTGAGTGTGCAGTACATGTGTGATGTGTGTAGTACACATTTATACATGCTTACAAATGTGTACACTGGCTTACATGACATTACACGGGCTTCAACATTCGTACACTAGCTTACTTGTTCTTCAACGTGCGCACACGGGCTGACACGCGTGCACACATGCTTACTCGGGCTTACTGGCATGCACAGGTGCGGACACACTGTAGGCAGGTTTGCAGGAAACATCGGTGGTATCCATGGCATACACCGTCAGTCTCCTGACTTTCCCTAGGATCGATCATAACACGCCTCTTACACTGATGAGTACTGACAGCAAACATGTGACACTGCTCCGGTAAGATTACAGTGTTTTATACATACACACTCATGTTGTCACCTATCTTCTACTCTAATAGTCCCCCTTATCCTACACTACACTGTAGAGGCTTGGCCCATATGGCATGACATATTGCGATTCACTATCCTCAGCCTCACTTGCATCAGATTGCCTACAAATGCTTGGTTACATCTCTGACAGAGCACTTCCACACATAATAACCAGTACGCAGTAGCCATGTTGCCTCCAGCTTGTCATTCATCTGCATGGTGTACTAACATCTAACTAAACCTACATTTTGTATGTATATTATACATATTTGACTTGTTTTGAAGTGCAGCGCGTTCTCATGCCGCTGCGCTATGCTTCCACACCGGAGATCGGGGGAGAACAACTACAGTTTTATTGATATCCAATGGACAATAATGCCACTGGCCTTATATTTGGACATTGGCATGCTTCTTCGACTGTATTCATACTGTATTTGCAGCTGTCATTGCTCCGTTTAGCAATGTGCAGAACGTTACTCGCTTAACATCCGGGTACATTTCTGCACATAACCCTGCTCTTGCACGGACAGCTTACTGTTTCATGTATTGCATATTTACATCATTTGCATAGCTTTCACCTACAAATGGGGTATGTTGCAAATCCCAACATTGTCTGTGCAACGTTCATGTTACAGGTGGTCTTACATGCCCCTACAGGAGTTTGCTGAATAGCTTGGCAGACATCTTTCCTTGCTCTTCTCTCACTCTACTCGTACATGCCGGAGGCTTCATGTATCATGGCCTAGGCTTTGCTGTGTGCTATGTCTATCTGTGGTGTATGCATGGCTGTGGGTATGTTGTGACCTGCTACATCTGGCATTTCTACAGAGCAACTCCCACTGTCATCATTTGTAAATGTGACAGCCCTATAGGTACTTTATATAGACTGCTGTGTCATTTGACATGTCAGCACATACCTGCAGTCAATACTGAACTTCCTACTGTAGCACTTTTTATACCTTCTGAGTTATCTTGCAGTCAATAATACTGTTTCCTCTGACATGTATCTGTTTCTGATACAGGATATCATTTTCTTACACCAATACACACAATATATGGTGGCATCACAGGCCAGATGCCATTACATTCCTATTGCAGGACACACCCACCCAGAGGGTTGTATTCCTCACAAAGGCCAACAGGTGCTTATCCACACTTATTATTCTATCATGTACCTTATGTGTTCGTCGGTATTTGCACTTTCCGTCAGTGGCAGAACTCACGTGCAAGTGTGGGGGACTGGACACTGTATCGGGGACACTGCATGACACCCTGAGGGACACATTTCTTTTGATTCTATTAACCTTCCACATTGACTTTCACAGGGCATACGTCATTCACATTTGTCAAGGTACATGCTTTTGACTTGTACATGTTTTGTCATTTGTCCTGACGTCTTTCTTCTCACCTGTCCACCTAGTATCACTAGTTCTGTACATTTATTTAGGACGGGTTACCTTCATACCTCTCACCTGTACACATTATGGGTAAATGTCCTGAGGTTTGACCTATGATTTTGTTACTTTTTTCATAATAATGTGCCTTTCTGGTAAATTACTGGCAAGGCATTAAGAACTGTGAAGTTAGATAATAATGACTGACATTTGTATTTCATGATTAATAACCCTCATAACATTCATACTCCTGACTATGCCATTATTCTATCAACATTCTGACTTTGTCTGGGGTATATTTAATATAGTCCCTATTTGTATTTCATGTACTATGCCTTTGTCCAGCTGTCTTATTCTGAAAGGTTGGAAGGTATGGTTACCATCTTGGTCGTACGCATGTTCATCCATGATAATCGCCTACATGACACTGATATAAGTCCCTACATCTTCCCCCAGTGGTTTACACAATATCCAGTAGATGGGTTCAACCTTTTTGGAGAATATAGGCATGTGCTATATCCACATAGGTATATTGATCACTCCCATGGGGCGGACCTAATAAATCTGTGCCAACCAACACCTAGGCCCATTTCTGCATACCCATGATTCCCATACCTGACACCTCTCCACAGTACTCATTAGACATATTTCATGTGAGTGATAATAATGTATGAAGACACTTCTAAGCACTTTCCACTCTCCGGATATCAGGTCGTACGTCATACATTCTATTGACCTATGTGTTATTACCCTTGCACCTGCTACTGTTGCATGTACAGCTATATCGTAGTTGCAGCTGTGACTTCTTTGCATCGATGATTATTGTACACACTTAGTACAGGATCAATTTTTGGGGTCCTGCAAAGGACACCTATATCCATGTTTAAAGTGTAGAACTTGCAGGTCTGTCACACTGGTACTTTCCGGGCAATGGTTTGGAAAGCAGCAGTGTATTCACCTTTCATGCATGTCTATCTGTCTATCCATAATACCTATACCGTGACCTATTTATGTACATGTGTTATATCTACAAGGACATATGTTTGGTTGTTGTGTATATATCTATTAATGTATCGTGTGTGTATAGATATATATATGTACATATATACATATGTCCATATATGTCTGTACAGTCCTCATTTCATAAATTTCTTTGGTTTAAGTCTGTGGATATATGTGTATACACAGATATATATATCCATATCATACCTTTCAACTGTACAGATTTTCGCAGAATGTACAGATGTTTGCCTCTTATCTTTGGTCCGTTTTTCATAACCTTGTGGCTATCTGACAAATTAGTGGCATATCATTAAAGACTGACATTGGAAAATAATGACAAGCATTTGAGGTTACGACTTCATACCCTTCAGAGAATCCATGCTATTGAAACACCTGTTATTCTATCCACTTTCTATGTTTGTTAGGGCAATATTTGGGAATTGTCCCTATTTGTACCAGTTGTTTTCATGGCTTTGTCCGGTTTCTTACTTTACGGGGTTAACAGGTATGAGCCATATATATATTATATAACGTGGAGAAAACAGCATTCATTTGCTATGCTGTGAGTGGATTACACACGCGCAGGCGCACTTGCATATCCTTATTGTGGGTTACATATGTTTAATAAATATTTGTGCTTACATGGCCTTTCCTAATTGTGACCGTAACAGTTACATATCTGTATTCCGGTTTATGGACATATGCGAAACACACGTTCACCTTTACATATTTAAATGTGTTTACAGCACAAACGCATTCATTACACTTTAAACTTATATGTGCTGTGGTCATAGTTCAACCAGGACTGCATTCACGTTGGCCAGATGCCGGAACCACTATTCTATTGGTGTTCTGCCTCATTGATATGCATACCCATAGTAATTAGCTACATCAACATATGCCTCACCGCTTCACTTACAACACAGGCATCCATTCTCCTGCTGGGAAAAACGTGGTATTATATATTACACATTCCCTATTGCCTACTGCTGTGGACCCCAGCTGCATAGTTAATCACTCCAAGGATATGCAGAACACCAAGCTCATAGTCCTGGCACATACAGGTCTGTGATTGTCAGGGTGTTCATGTAGTGATCTGGGTTTAGGCTTGTCCGCCTGGTGAACGGAACTTCCCTGGCCGAGTTCAAATGTCAGACGAAGCACATGGACAGGGAGTTTCTCCCTATTATGAATTTTTACCTGTGTTTACAGACACAGGTGTTTGTGCACCTGTCAGCAGCTTATTCTGTTGGCAATACATATTATGGGTGGGGTTGTTACAGTCCATACTCCACGGTGAGGGGTGTTCCCATTCACATTTGACTATTTCCTGTATTCAGTCATACGGGGATTATTATTTTGAACATGAAGTGACTACAGGTATGCAGTTGTACATTACACAAATGTGAAAGGTTGTTACTGTAAATATGTACGGACGGACCTCTGTAATATGCTGTTGTGTTCTGGCAAAGCAGTAGCTAATCATTAAAGACTGAAGTCAGAATGTGATGACAGACAGTTGGGTTTCAGACTTCATACTCTTCAGGACATTAATGCCAATGTGCAAACTGTTATTCTATCAAATTTCTATGTTTCTAAGAGCTATCTTTACAAATTGTCCCTACTTTTGGGCCTTTGTCTCACTTTTATTCATGGCTCTATCCAGATATCTTGCTCACACAGGTTGACAGGTATGGTCAGTCACGCCTGCACACAGTAAGTATCCCTCACACTTGATCAGGGTTATCCTATTTACGTCAGTGTCTTCATCACCCTTATGCCGTTTGCCACTATGCGAATGTGTGCAATATATTCTCCCACCTATTTGTGTCGGGACACATGCGTCACGAGAAGGTGTTTTATCATGGGTAGTAGGTTATGCATGACCACTTAGGGCTGGACAGTGTCATGGACCTCTACTGCACATTCTGACTTGTGTCCAGATATCTACAAGATTGGACATCGTGTCTTCATACCCATTCTACTATTTACACAGGTTAGTTATCCCATAAGGGATATCCCAAAAATTTGACAAGACCAAAACAAGACAGATTCCGAAGATTTTTCTGGCTTTACGAAAATGTGCAGGGGGTTTTACATGCAAGGGATACATGGTTTGCAATCCTGAAACTGCCTAGGGTGACACTACCTACTACATGTGCGTAGGGGTCACTATGTGTAACTGTGTCTGCAACGAACCAGTAGGCCAAGTACGTCTGGATTTGGTGGACATTCTGGTACGTGAGCAGGTTGTGTGATGTGGAAGGGATGCTGGGTAGGCCATTATGAATCCAGGTGTGTTGCATTTGTTATGGCCAGTTCCATCAGGACCAATCTGTGGGTATGTGACGGTGACATATCTATATATTTGTATCGCACATTTCCATATTCATATGTTTGTGGATTTGTGTTCTACACTATGGCCTGTCTGCTTGTCTTGCAGCTGTTTCTACATGTGTTTGTGTTTCTTTCAGCTTCACCTGCTGCTCCCGTATACACCTCCGGTTCACCTTTTCTGCATATGACACAGTATCGCCTTGGAGGATTTTACCATTACCCATCCACCCCTCACACGCAAATTCCTCACACCCCATAGATCACTACTTTGGTTGTTGGCCCATGACACGGCCAGAGTAACACATTGAATACCCTACATGTGTCAGGTACCTTTATGGTTGTGTGGACTACCCTGCCATGTTTGCTTTCCACATGCTATACCTCACGCACATAGGTACATGCCCATACTTAACTTTCATTACTTGGTTGGTATACCCGGGTACTACCCGTTCGACTGTGTCACATACAAGTTCGGCTTATACCGCTGACTTCCGGATTTTGCCAGCCTGTTGTACTCATTAGTAGGATGGCACCTTTTCCTATGTCCAAGCTATTCCTTACACATATCCGACTGTTGTGGACAATGCCTCCCCACAGTCGACGGTAGGGTTTCCACCTTTTCAATTGGCCACAGTGTGACATTTGCGGTGAACACATCACATTTTACAGGCCGACACATACCCAAGGTCAGTTTGGCAGATAGAGCTTACAATTCTTGCCTATATATAAGCTTATTCTTGTAGCATTTTGGTGACTTATTCTGTTTCTTATGACATTTATGTAATATATGTACAGAGAAACTGTTTAATGCAACTATTACATAACGTCTAAGGAATAATTATGTCCTATAATCTCTGGACATTTGCCATTTTTACAAGTTTGTGTCAGGACACATCTGCCCACAGAGAGACTGTCACTCGCAAACTGGGACAGGTGGTAATCTTAGTCCACGGTACGGATCATACTGTTCCTTTCGGCCTACATGTGTCCTTATTGTTGTAGCTGTTTATATGCTCCTTCTGTTTCGTTTACATGCATATTCTATTTCCTATCACATTTGGTATGTGAAATACGGACATACCTTTTGTATGTGACTATTACATGCCTTGTGGGATATGATTCAGACATACGGTTGCTAAATATATCTACATTTGTCCTCGTGTATTTTGTTATGGACACATCTGCCCAGCTATGTACCCTCCCTCACATTATGGGTCAGCTGGTGACCCCTCTCCATTGGGCTGGATGTACCTACTGGTGGCTGCTTCCACATGGTATAGCTATCTACACTATGTTGGACTATGATCACATGGTTTTCCATGTCATTTGTTCAAGGGTTAGGGACCCGTTATTCCCTACCATGCATTTGTGTTTGCTTCTTCATTTTCTGTTCGCAGGAACTATCTTGCATGCTTTGCATACGTTTCAGTATCCACGGACACTGATAGGTGTGATTACTATTGCAGGTGGAATATAATATTCAGCAGTTTAGGTTGCTCATCAACAGCCGACATTGACACGCCTCCGTGCGCAACGATACGCCCCATGCACTCGTGCACATTTCCTATGCACGTGGCTGTGGCGGCTGCGCACCTTCATTAATATGCATATGGCACTACTACTCCACATATACGCTGCACGGCCGGCACAAGCCTTACGACGGCCTTGCACCGAGCTTCATGAATCCCGGGGCATGCATAACTTTTTATAAGTGAAAGAAAAAGATGCCATGGCCAGACTGCAAAGAAACGTTTTTTTAAAAAACTTTAATTTAAAAAAAAAAACGTTTCTTTGCAGTTCGACCGTGGCATCTTTTTCTTTCATTCGTTTGGAGATAATAGTGATTTTGAACTTTTTATAAGTGTTTTATTAGTTTTTTGAAAAAGCTTTATATGTCTTTAAATACAGTATCATGATTATATGCAGAATATAAGAACTAGCTCTAACTGAGTCTGTACTTGTGTGGTGTTATCCGACCTAAGCAAATGTATGCAAAAGCTGTTCTTAGCTAGTGTGGCGTGTGAATGAAGTGTGACAATGTTTGTGTTAGCACTATCTCATGTTTTCCTTTGGATATTTTTTTGGGACTTCACATTCATACACTGAGCTTCCCTTTGCTTTTTTGAGATTTTTTAAAATCTTAGCTGATAGTGTCAGGCATACAAGGCCTTATCCAACCCATTACTGATGTATTTACAGCACAGCAGCAAGTAACATGCCTCAGAAATACTCTGTCTAGGGATCCAAACCTGTTCTGCAACATCAACAGGATGGTTTGGCTGGACAGGTATATCTTGCTGAGGATACCGCCACTCTGGAACACAAACAAAGTTTATAAAACAAAGTTCATCCCTGTCCATATTCAAATACAACTTGGATCTCTGGATGGGAAACAGAAACTTTACCCCAGGACTGCCACCTGTGCTATTAATGGACCGAGGTAGCTCCTAAATGCTTTATCCCATTCCTGGGTCTCCTATCTATGGTATAATCCCAGTTATTCTCTTTAGGGTAATATAATTATTGACCATGGGATGGATAAGGCCAGTCTATAACCAAATGGAATAGGTTATTTCAAATACAAAAAGAGTTATAGGCTAGGCATAAAATGTTCCACAAGGGAAGCTAGCCTAGTACTAACCAATAAACCCATACTTGTATCAAGAGGGGAGGGAGAGAGAGAGGAGAGAATATAAGAGGAGAATATAAGAGGAGGATAAAGAGAGTGATGTAAGAATTGTTTATCCTGCTGTACAACATATTATTAATTCCTCGGGTTGTATGTAGTACAGTACAGTGGTCACAATGTTACACCTGATAAGCTATCAACATTTCCTAAAGCCTTATAACTAAACAAGTCCAGCCTATCTACCTGTTCCACTTGCTCATTATGCAGGTATTGCTAAGACTATGTCATGAACTCAAGATGGCCACAGACCAGGTCACTGACCATAACCTGAATAAGGAAAGTTACGAGAGATTTGCAGATGGAGTTCTGTGTGTACTCATTGCAGTATTTGTAACTATATGAAACAACTGTAAAAATTTCACTTCAGTTGCAGAGGCAAAAACTACTACATGCATAAGTTAATTAACTGTGCATCTCAGCAAGTTATCTTCCTTTGTCATTATTATGCAGTAAATATATATATATGGTTTAATTAAATGAATTATGGGACATTTAAGTGATATGCATATTGCAAGGCAAAGCAATGTTTTATGAAACATTTTTTTATCAAAGCAGGCTGTTGGTTTTCTCCCTTGGCCATTACAAGATTATAACATAATAAACAAGATAATGATATAGGTAATCAATTAAGTATCAGAACTAATAAGTAATCAATTAAGTATAAGAACTAATAGGTAATCAATTAAGTATAAGAACTAATAGGTAATCAGTTAAGTATAAGAACTAATAAGTAATCAATTAAGTATAAGAACTAATAGGTAATCAATTAAGTATAAGAACTAATAGGTAATCAATTAAGTATAAGTACTACTGGATTTGTTGTTTAACAAAAAACAGTAGGTCCTAATAATATGGTTGTTTTTAGAACAGCAAGTTTTCGCATTCTTGTGTGAATTGTTTACTTGATTTTGAGGATTTGGTGTTTCCAGTGCCAAAGGTCAACTTAAAATATTGCATGAAATCATTTATTATTTTCAAAATGCTGCCATTTTTTACAGGGTGATATGCATCAGGTCCATAAGGAAGACTTAGGTAAGGCTTTATAGTTTCATAGGTTCACAGGATGTTACTAGGCTGTTGACCTGTGTGGGTCTTTAAAAGCCTAGCTGTTAAATCCCAATGTAATACTAGATGAGAGATATCGTATATGCCCAAGGTTTTTCTAGCAAGGACTACCCATGTCCAGGAGAGAAGCTGGAGCGATCCCTTGCAGAAATTAAAAGTTTCCCATCCAGTTGTCCAGTTTGTACTTAAACAGGGTTATGGAGGTACTTTGCTTGATATGGATTGAAAGCCTGTTCCAGAGGAGTGGCAACCTCAGAGAGATGTATTTGTCTCTCCAGCAGCTCCTGTTTATGTCGCAGGCTATATTGAGGTCCCTGGAATTGGTGACTCTAGTCCCATTTGATTTATGGATGTGCAGCATTTCTACTATATTAAGGTCAGAGATAGCCCTGTAAACCAGACATAAGTTACCTCTAAGTAGTCTGTACGGTGATGAATATAGTGACAGCAACTTCAATCGGTACATATGTGCTGGAGACCATGAACTTTCTTAGTTAGAAATCTATGAGGTCTCTCAAGTTGTTACAGGTGTCTGGTATGGTACATACCAAAAGGAGCATTATATTCAATAATAGGCCTGATGACAGAGTACAGGGGAGTTATAACCTCTTTTGCTCTTGAGGCAATGCCTTTGCTAATCAGATGAGTGACATAGAATGCATTCCTCACCGCAGTAGACATATGGTGATCAAAGATGAGGTCACAGTCAACTTGTGTTACCAGGTGTCTCACTACTGAGTTGGTATTTAGGGTATTATTGTTTATTTTATAATCGGCAGGGACATTGTTTTTACCAAAGGGAATGATGATGCATTTTTTAGCATTTAGTTTAAGACCATGGCTTTGGCATCAATCATTGGTCTGTGCAAGCCGCTTATGAAGTATGCTGACATCACTAGGGGATTCGATGATAGTACCTAATTTGCAGTCATCAACAAACTTGGTTAGCCATGGCCTCTCTGTTATGGCCTGGACTTTTGAGAAGTATATGGCAAAAAAGAGGGGGCCCAGCAGTGACCCTTGAGGGACCCCGCTGATGATGGGTCTGCTGGTAGAGGTAAAGTCTCCTACTTTGACTGAGGGTTGTCAATCTTTGAGCAAGTTTGCAACCCGCCTGACAACATACGGGTTGATATTCAACTGCGTTAGTCAATGATGCTCGAATGTGGGATGGTGTCAAAGGCCTTGACCAAGTGAAGATGGGCTGTGTGCATGGCCATAACTCAGGATAAGTGAAAGAAGCTTACACACACAAACACACAAATGGAATGCTTTTATTTCAGCTCTACACCAGACAGACAACTTAATCTGGGTTACGTTACTTATAATCAGGGTTACTGAATCTCTTAAAGTAACTCTCAACTGATATATTTTGTGACATCCTAATATTTTTCTGAAACTATGATCTTTTTTAACATTTTTAACAATTATAAAAACATTCCAAAGACTAACTCAACTCAAATTATATATGTATGAGTCATAGAGCAAAATACAATTAAACATTATTTATGGTCACTAACTAACTTACAGTTGTCCGTAAGTCTGAGTATAATGTATGTCCTGACTGAAACCACTGTTGAAGTATTCAGAATGAATGGATTATGACTGCTGACATCACCACTGTAGTATTCAGAATGAATGGATTATCACTGCTGACATCACTGTTATAGTATTCAGAATGAATAGATTATTACTGCTGCTGACATCACAGGTGTAGTATTCAGAATGAATGGATTATTACTGCTGCTGACATCACTGTTGTAGTATTCAGAATGAATAGATTATTACTGCTGCTGACATCACTGTTGTAGTATTCAGAATGAATGGATTATTGCTGCTGTTGATATCATTGTTGTATTCAGAATGAAAGGATTATGACTGCTGACATCACTGTTGTAGTATTCAGAAAGAATGGATTATTACTGCTGACATCACTGTTGTAGTATTCAGAATGAATGGATTATCACTGCTGACATCACTGTTGTAGTATTCAGAATGAATGGATTATTACTGTTGCTGACATCACTGTTGTAGTATTCAGAATGAATGGATTATTACTGCTGTTGACATCATTGTTGTAGTATTCAGAATGAATGGATTATTACTGCTGCTGACATCACTGTTGTAGTATTCAGAATGAATGGATTATTACTGCTGATGACATCATTGTTGTAGTATTCAGAATAAATGGATTATGACTGCTGTTGACATCACTGTTGTAGTATTCAGAAAGAATAAATTATCACTGCTGCTGACATCACTGTTCCAGTATTCAAAATTAATTGATTATTACTGCTGCTGACATCACTGTTGTAGTATTCAGAATGAATGGATTATCACTGCTGACATCACTGTTGTAGTATTCAGAATGAATGGATTATTACTGCTGCTGAAATCACTGTTGTAGTATTCAAAAATAATGGGTTATTACTGGTGCTGACATCACTGTTGTAGTATTCAGAATGAATGGATTATTACTGCTGCTGACATCACTGTTGTGGCCTCCAGAATGAATGGATAATTACTACTGTTGACATCACTGTTGTAGTATTCAGAATGAATGGATTTTCACTATTGCTGACATCACTGTTGTAGTATTCAGAATGAATGGATTATTACCACTGCTGACATCACTGTTGTAGAATTCAGAATGAATGGATTATCAATGCTACTGACATCACTGTTGTAGTATTCAGAATGAATGGATTATCACTGCTGACATCACTGTTGTATTCAGAAAGAATGGATTATTACTGCTGCTGACATCACTGTTGTAGTATTCAGAAAGAATGGATTATTACTGCTGCTGACATCACTGTTGTAGTATTCAGAATGAATGGATTATCACTGCTGACATCACTGTTGTAGTATTCAGAAAGAATGGATTATTACTGCTGCTGACATCAATGTTGTAGTATTCATTTTAAATGGATTATGACTGCTGTTGACATCACTGTTGTAGTATTCAGAAAGAATAAATTATCACTGCTGCTGACATCACTGTTCCAGTATTCAAAATTAATTGATTATTACTGCTGCTGACATCACTGTTGTAGTATTCAGAATGAATGGATTATTACTGCTGCTGAAATCACTGTTGTAGTATTCAAAAAGAATGGGTTATTACTGGTGCTGACATCACTGTTGTAGTATTCAGAATGAATGGATTATTACTGCTGCTGACATCACTGTTGTAGTATTCAGAATGAATGGATTATCACTGCTGACATCCCTGTTGTAGTATTCAGAATGAATGGATTATTACTGCTGCTGACATCACTGTTGTGGCCTCCAGAATGAATGGATAATTACTACTGTTGACATCACTGTTGTAGTATTCAGAATGAATGGATTTTCACTATTGCTGACATCACTGTTGTAGTATTCAGAATGAATGGATTATTACTGCTGCTGACATCACTGTTGTAGTATTCAGAATGAATGGATTATCAATGCTACTGACATCACTGTTGTAGTATTCAGAATGAATGGATTATCACTGCTGACATCACTGTTGTAGTATTCAGAATGAATGGATTATTACTGCTCCTGACATCACTGTTGTAGTATTCAGAAAGAATGGATTATTACTGCTGACATCACTGTTGTAGTATTCAGAATGAATGCATTATCACTGCTGACATCACTGTTGTAGTATTCAGAAAGAATGGATTGGATTATCACTGCTGCTGACATCACTGTTGTAGTATTCAGAATTAATGGATTATTACTGCTGCTGACATCACTGTTGTAGTATTCAGAATGAAAGGATAATCACTGCTGACATTACTGTTGTAGTATTCAGAATGAATGGATTATTACTGCAGCTGACATCACTGTTGTAGTATTCAGAATGAATGGAGTATTACTGCTGTTGACATCATTGTTGTAGTATTCAGAATGAATGGATTATCACTGCTGCTGACATAACTGTTGTAGTATTCAGAATGCATGGATTATCACTGCTGATGACATCATTGTTGCAGTATTCAGAATAAATGGATTATGACTGTGTTGACATCACTGTTGTAGTATTCAGAATTAATAAATTATCACTGCTGCTGACATCACTGTTGTAGTATTCAGATTTAATTGATTATTACTGCTGCTGACATCACTGTTGTTTTCAGAATTAATGGATTATCACTGCTGCTGACATCACTGTTGTAGTATTCAGAATGAATGGATTATCACTGCTGACATCACTGTTGTAGTATTCAGAATGAATGGATTATTACTGCTGCTGACATCACTGTCGTAGTATTCAGAATGAATGGATTATCACTGTTGCTGACATCACTGTTGTAGTATTCAGAATGAATGGATTATTACTGCTGCTGACATCACTGTTGTAGTATTCAGAATGAATGGATAATCAGTGCTACTGACATGACTGCTGTAGTATTCAGAATGAATGGATTATCACTGCTGACATCACTGTTGTAGTATTCAGAATGAATGGATTATTACTGCTCCTGACATCACTGTTGTAGTATTCAGAAAGAATGGATTATTACTGCTGCTGACATCACTGTTGTAGTATTCAGAATGAATGCATTATCACTGCTGACATCACTGTTGTAGTATTCAGAAAGAATGGATTATCACTGCTGCTGACATCACTGTTGTAGTATTCAGAATGAATGGATTATCACTGCTGACATCACTGTTGTAGTATTCAGAATGAATGGATTATTACTGCTGACATCACTGTTGTAGTATTCAGAATGAATGGATTATTACTGCTGCTGACATCACTGTTGTAGTATTCAGAATGAATGGATTATCACTGCTGACATCACTGTTGTAGTATTCAGAAAGAATGGATTATCACTGCTGCTGACATCACTGTTGTAGTATTCAGAATGAATGGATTATTACTGCTGCTGACATCACTGTTGTAGTATTCAGAATGAATGGATTATTACTGCTGCTGACATCACTGTTGTAGTATTCAGAATGAATGGATTATTACTGCTGCTGACATCACTGTTGTAGTATTCAGAATGAATGGATTATCACTGCTGACATCACTGTTGTAGTATTCAGAATGAATGGATTATTACTGCTGCTGACATCACTGTTGTAGTATTCAGAATGAATGGATTATTACTGCTGCTGACATCACTGTTGTAGTATTCAGAATGAATGGATTATCACTGCTGACATCACTGTTGTAGTATTCAGAATGAATGGATTATTACTGCTGCTGACATCACTGTTGTAGTATTCAGAATGAATGGATTATCACTGCTGCTGACATCACTGTTGTAGTATTCAGAATGAATGGATTATCACTGCTGCTGACATCACTGTTGTAGTATTCAGAATGAATGGATTATTACTGCTGCTGACATCACTGTTGTAGTATTCAGAATGAATGGATTATCACTGCTGACATCACTGTTGTAGTATTCAGAATGAATGGATTATTACTGCTGCTGACATCACTGTTGTAGTATTCAGAATGAATGGATTATTACTGCTGCTGACATCACTGTTGTAGTATTCAGAATGAATGGATTATCACTGCTGCTGACATCACTGTTGTAGTATTCAGAATGAATGGATTATCACTGCTGCTGACATCACTGTTGTAGTATTCAGAATGAATGGATTATCACTGCTGACATCACTGTTGTAGTATTCAGAATGAATGGATTATTACTGCTGCTGACATCACTGTTGTAGTATTCAGAATGAATGGATTATTACTGCTGCTGACATCACTGTTGTAGTATTCAGAATGAATGGATTATTACTGCTGCTGACATCACTGTTGTAGTATTCAGAATGAATGGATTATTACTGCTGCTGACATCACTGTTGTAGTATTCAGAATGAATGGATTATTACTGCTGCTGACATCACTGTTGTAGTATTCAGAATGAATGGATTATTACTGCTGCTGACATCACTGTTGTAGTATTCAGAATGAATGGATTATCACTGCTGCTGACATCACTGTTGTAGTATTCAGAATGAATGGATTATCACTGCTGCTGACATCACTGTTGTAGTATTCAGAATGAATGGATTATTACTGCTGCTGACATCACTGTTGTAGTATTCAGAATGAATGGATTATTACTGCTGCTGACATCACTGTTGTAGTATTCAGAATGAATGGATTATTACTGCTGCTGACATCACTGTTGTAGTATTCAGAATGAATGGATTATTACTGCTGTTGACATCATTGTTGTAGTATTCAGAATGAATGGATTATCACTGCTGACATCACTGTTGTAGTATTCAGAATGAATGGATTATTACTGCTGCTGACATCACTGTTGTATTATTCAGACTGAATGTATTATCACTGCTGCTGACATCACTGTTGTAGTATTCAGAATGAATGGATTATCACTGCTGACATCACTGTTGTAGTATTCAGAATGAATGGATTATTACTGCTGCTGACATCACTGTTGTAGTATTCAGAATGAATGGATTATTACTGCTCCTGACATCACTGTTGTAGTATTCAGCATGAATTGATTACCACTGCTGCTAACATCACTGTTGTAGTATTCAGAATGAATGGATTATTACTGCTGTTGACCTCACTGTTGTAGTATTCAGAATGAATGGATTATTACTGCTGCTGACATCACTGTTGTAGTATTCAGAATGAATGGATTATTACTGCTGTTGACCTTACTGTTGTAGTATTCAGAATGAATGGATTATTACTGCTGCTGACATCACTGTTGTAGTATTCAGAATGAATGGATTATTACTGCTTCTGACATCACTGTTGTAGTATTCAGAATGATTGGATTATCACTGCTGCTGACATCATTGTTGTATTCAGAATGAATGGATTTTCACTGCTGACATCACTGTTGTATTTTTCAGACTGAATGGATTATTACTGCTGCTGACATCACTGTTATAGTATTCAGAATGAATGTATTATCACTGCTGCTGACATCACTGTTGTAGTATTCAGAATGAATGGGTTTTCACTGCTGACATCACTGTTCTAGTTTTCAGAAAGAATGGACTATTACTGCTGCTGACATCACTATTGTAGTATTCAGAATGAATGGATTATTACTGCTGATGACATCATTGTTCTAGTATTCAGAATGAATGGATTATTACTGCTGCTGACATCACTGTTGTAATATTCAGAATGAATGGATTATTATTGCTGCTGACATCACTGCTGTGGTATTCAGAATGAAAGGATTATCACTGCTGGTGACATCACTGTTGTAGTATTCAGAATGAATGTATTATTACTGCTGCTGACATCACTGTTTTAGTATTCAGAATGAATGGATTATTACTGCTGCTGACATCACTGTTTTAGTATTCAGAATGAATGGATTATTACTGCTGCTGACATCACTGTTCTAGTATTCAGAATGAATGGATTATTACTGCTGCTGACATCACTGTTGTAGTATTCAGAATGAATGGATTATTACTGCTGTTGACATCACTGTTGTAGTATTCAGAATGCATGGATTATCACTGCTGACATCACTGTTGTAGTATTCAGAATGAATGGATTATTACTGCTGCTGACATCACTGTTGTAGTATTCAGAATGAATGGATTATCACTGCTGCTGACATCACTGTTGTAGTATTCAGAATTAATTGATTATTACTGCTGCTGACATCACTGTTGTAGTATTCAGAATGAATGGATTATCACTGCTGCTGACATCACTGTTGTAGTATTCAGAATGAATGGATTATTACTGCTGCTGACATCACTGTTGTAGTATTCAGAATGAATGGATTATTACTGCTGCTGACATCACTGTTGTAGTATTCAGAATGAATGGATTATTTCTGCTGCTGACATCACTGCTGTAGTATTCAGAATGAATGGATTATCACTGCTGGTGACATCACTGTTGTAGTATTCACAATGAATGGATTATCACTGCTGGTGACATCACTGTTGTAGTATTCAGAATGAATGGATTATCACTACTGATGTGCATCCAGGTTATCAAGCTTTAACTTCTCAGGGAAAGTCTGTCTGATGTGTGACCTCAGCCCATACATGTAGGGGGTATATAGTTGAATGTACAAGAGTAATACCCCAGACTATCTTGCTGTCAGCCTGTCCATCAGACTGTCTGTTGTTTAGTCAATGGTATCTTTGCTTTGAGTAAAGAGATAAATATCCCATTAAGGAACCTTCCTTTGCTTTTCTAAAGTTTTTTTTCTAACTGGTGTTGTATTAGATGTCAGATAGGATGGGTAAGTGTGAATGCAGTTGGCAAATTCTGTACAAAAACTTGATTCCCCGGTGCCTTTTCTGCTTAGGAGTGGAACACAGTTACAAGACCTGCTCCATTTGACAATTGTTTGTACATAAGATTCCATTTGTCCTCATGCAATACCTTTCTGGCGCCCCAAGTATTTTCAACCCAAGTTGGCAGATTCCATTTTCATAGTCATACCGGTACCACTTATGAAGAAGCTTAAAAGACCTAGGCCAGAAACTCAGTTGGCTCTGACTCCATCAAATCTAGTACATTTCAGAACCTGTAGTATGTCCTATTTCTTTTCAGATGCCCTCTACTGAGACCCTGTTAGTGGCCGGTAAGGCACTAGATGCTGTTATGGCTGAGAAACCCACGGATGAAGCTTAGCCATGTATCATTATCAGAGAGGTCTAGAAGGTATTCCTCAGATACTAGTTAGGGAGGAGATCCCAGGTAAACTGATTGAGATACATCAGGGACCTGAAACACCATTCTTGGTCCAGGTAGAAGTTATGCCTAAAACTAAATGCCAGAAAACTAACCTCTCCCTTCCTCCTTCAATGGACAAGGAATGGCTAGACTTTTCTCAAGACCTATACAAGGCCATTATGGCCCTGAAGCCACCACCTTTTTCTTCCCAGCATCCCCCAACCATCAGAAGGTTACTGTGGATTCATCTCCTTCTCAAGATGAGGAGGCTTCTGATTCGCACCATTCCCTGGCCTATTCATCTCATATCCACTCCCCTGACCAAGTCCATTCAGAGGGTGAAGAGTCCCATTCTCCTGACTTGCCTCTGGAAGAAGCTTTGTTTGGAGAGGCAATATTAAACATGATGAAGTATTTTGAATAGGAGTCTAAGCAGATAACAGTGGTTCAGAAAAGATACAAGCTCTTATACATGGGCACTCCTGCCCTTTTGCCAGTTCCTCCTGTTCTTGAGGTCTTCTTGTTGTCCCTGACTCACATCTTCCTGCCCCCAAAAGACCAGGCAGATTTTATAATGTCCCTGATGATCATTAAATCTTGTTTAAAAATCCTGTGCCAGACCCTTCTGCAATCTCTCTCTCTCACTCTTCTGATAAACCTTCTAAGCTACTGCCTAAGACCAGTGTCCTCTCTTCAGACAAAGTTAGTAGAGCTATGGATAGGTGGGGGAAAAAGGTTTATATGTCCTCTACTTTGGAATTCAGAGCTATAAATTACCAAACCCAATTGACTAAGTATTTAATATCCATCCTCAATTCTTTAAACAAGGTACTGGTGTCCACACAAGAGACTGCTTCTAAACAATAAATCTTGTCTTTACTTAATCAGGCAACACAGGTAGCCTTGCCAGGCTGAGCATTAAATAGTTACATTGCTAAAGATGCCTCATCAGAGCAGCTGATACTGGTTCTATCTTCTGTGTGTATTCATGGTTGCAGAATCAACACATACCTCAAGACTCAAAAGCTAAAGTTATAGATTCCTCTTTAGACAAAAATCTCCTGTTTGGACCACAGGTAGCCAATCTTTACAAAACCTTCAAGAATAGAGAAAGGCCATGAAGGACTGCAGACATCTTCTATTAAACTCTGTACTCAGGTACCACAGGAGTTATCCAACAAAACCCACATTGTTTGTTAGAGGAGATCCTGACATAGCCAGAAACACAAGAAGGCCCCCAAAAAGAGATTCCCATAGAAACCACAGTAAGCTTCATCTTCTGGGAGGCCTCCCTTTGGAGACAAGTCTTTGTGACAATCTACAAAGTCTCACAATCACCTGCCCCAACCAGGACATTCCATTCTCATAGGTTCATAGGTAGGTACTAGGCTATCGGCCCTAGGGCCCATGCAAGCCTAGCCAAAAAATGTACCCTGGTTTTCGCCGCCCAAGAAAATTATTTTCCTGTGCCCCTGTCGAGCAGCCACAGAAGTGATCCCTGGGGTGAATTTCCCATTTCCCATCCAATCATCAAGATTTTTCTTGAAGAGTGCTAATGAGGAGCTCTGTTTGACATAGATAGGTAGTCTGTTCCAGAGTATGGGAAGTCTCTGGGACAGGAATCTATCCCTCCAGCATGTTCAAAAAGGCTCATTCAGTCAATCTTCATCTTGGAAAAGATTACTAAGATCAACTGGTGTTTTTGATTATAAAAAAAGAGGTATGCCATGTTGTGGGTGGAAATTCCTCTTCTAAATGGCATGCTACCCCCTCCCCCCAACCAGATGCACCTGCTTCCACCCATCCTATGGGAATTGCAGACACAAGGCACAACAGAACCACTACCCAAGGAATTTGTGGGAAAAAGCCTTTATTCCAGACTTATCCTAGTACCAAGGAAAAAAGTGCAGTGTATACCCATATTAGATTTCTCCTTACTAAACACATTTCTAAAAGTGCCAACTTTCAAAATGCTTTCCCTACACACACTGCTTCATTTCATTCTGACTTGGGCTTCTCTAGTATCTGTAGATCTAAAATATGCCTACCTCCATATCCCAATTTACCCCCCCACACACACACACACACACACACAGGAGATTACTCAGGTTTTGTACTGGGTCATCTCACTATCAGTTAACTGCTTTGCCTTTTGGGTTTTCCACAGCATCAAGGGTTTTCCCAAAGTGTCTAACATCAATAGTCATCTTCTGTGAAACACAGGGAATCCAGATTTTTCCTAATTAAATGACTTGTTAATCCAAGCCTCCTCCCCTCAGATACTGTGGCAACACCTCCAACTAACCCTTGGCCAATACTCCAGCAACACCTCCAACTAACCCTCAGCCTCCTCTCACAGTTAGAGTTCGCTGACTCCTACAAAAAGTCCTCCCTGCAGCCACAACTCTTTAGGTCTTTTTCCTGAGCTGCAGACTACAGACCATAAAGATGGAGGCCTACCTGCCTCAGACAAAAGTGCAGACTAGAGACCATAAAGATGCAGGCCTAGCTGCCTCAGATAAAAGTGCAAACTAGAGACCATAAAGATGCAGGCCTACCTGCCTCAGACAAAAGTGCAAACTAGAGACCATAAAGATGCAGGCCTACCTGACTCAGACAAAAGTGCAGACTAGAGACCATAAAGATGCAGGCCTACCTGCCTCAGACAAAAGTGCAAACTAGAGACCATAAAGATGCAGGCCTACCTGCCTCAGACAAAAGTGCAGACTAGAGACCATAAAGATGGAGGCCTACCTGCCTCAGACAAAAGTGCAAACTAGAGACCATAAAGATGCAGGCCTACCTGCCTCAGACAAAAGTGCAAACTAGAGACCATAAAGATGCAGGCCTACCTGCCTCAGACAAAAGTGCAAACTAGAGACCATAAAGATGGAGGCCTACCTGCCTCAGACAAAAGTGCAAACTAGAGACCATAAAGATGGAGGCCTACCTGCCTCAGACAAAAGTGCAAACTAGAGACCATAAAGATGCAGGCCTACCTGCCTCAGACAAAAGTGCAAACTAGAGACCATAAAGATGCAGGCCTACCTGCCTCAGACAAAAGTGCAAACTAGAGACCATAAAGATGCAGGCCTACCTGCCTCAGACAAAAGTGCAAACTAGAGACCATAAAGATGCAGGCCTACCTGCCTCAGACAAAAGTGCAAAGCCTTGCAGATTATTTTCACAACCTGACCTCCTGCAGCTGAAGTTCTGCAAGAAAAAAAGTAACAGCCCTAGGATTCATGGCAGCAACTATTCCAATGCTTTCTCTAGCCAGAATGCATATGAGAAAAACCCTGAGGTACCAGAAAACAGTTTGAGCCCAGCCAATCTCTCTATTACCTTGTCTCAGAAGAGAACTCTCATGGTGGAGGGGACCAGGTGATAGTCAACCCAGGACTTCTCTTCACCCCACCACTTCACATTCAGAAAATGCACACAGATACCTCAAAAGAGGTATGGGGAGCCAGGACAAGAACACACTGGATTCAAGGCAGATGGCAACAAAAACTACTAAAGGAGCACATCAACATAAAGGAAATGAGGGTTCTTATCGAAGCTCTTCAAGTATTTTCCCATGTTTGGAGGCCAGGTCCCCTAACAGTGTTCACAGATAACACCACAGTCATGTGGTACTTAAACAAGGAACAATCGGGTCTTACCAACTGTGCAGATTAACCCAGACAAACTGGGAGATTGCCACCCAGAAAAACATGCCTTTAGTAGCCACATACATTCCATCACAGGACAGTGTGTTGGCAGATGCACTAAGCAGGACCTTGGAGGATCCTCACGAATGAACCCTCAGCAGACAGGTCTTCCTGGACATCCTTCACCATTGGAGGACATTGCAAATAGACCACTTTTGTTCAGAGAGCAACACACATCTGCCCCTCTGTTGCACCAGGGGCTCTTGCCCCTCAGCCTGGAGGACAGCTGCAGCTGTTTTCATCTTTCAATGGGGAGGCAGATTCCTCAACAACATCCTCCTCTGCCTCTCATCCAAAAGGTTCTTTTAAAGGCCCAAAAAGAAAAGGCAGAACTCTTGCTAGTGCTCCATTTCTGACCGAGACAACACTGGTTACCTCTTCTCTTCATCTCACCAGGGGCAGCTACCACAAACTGTCACTACAAGTGGATCTCATCACACAGCAGAAGGGGTCACTACTACACTTTAACCTGTCATCCTTAAACATAACTCTATAGATAATAGGCTTTTAATTCCTTACAGGTACCACCTTTCAGATTACATAATTAAGGTTCTCCAAGAAGCCAGGAGACCTACCACTTGAAATACCTACACAGCCAAATGGAAGAAATTGTCCTTTTGGTGCCACAGGAATGGACAGAACCCCAGCAAGTCACAGCTACCTTCCATGCTAAAATATATGTGTGAGCTCATGCATACAGGTCTGGCTTACTCTTCCATCAAAGCCCACCTGTCAGCCATATTGGCATATCTACCCCTCACTCCTCCTCTTACATTCAGACCTGAGTTCAAGTTATTCCTTAAAGGGTGCTGCTGCCCATAATTCCTCCTTGGGACCTCAGATGTGCCAGAAAAAATTACTTTGCCTCTTTTTGAACTAGCAGTCTCAGGAAAACTCAAATTCTGTACCTGGACAGGTACTCTACTTCAGGCCCTTACTTCAGCTAGGACAGTCTCAAAGCTTCAGGCTGTCATGGCCGTCCTGCCCTTTCTTTTTTTTCACAAGGACAGGGTGACCTTGAGAGCCAAACCATTCATTCATTCCTAATGAAGTGAATGAACTGCCACTTAATTAGTCTACAAATCTCCCTACATTCTTTCTCTAATCACAGAATAGAGGGGAAAGGTTGCTATGCTCTCTAGACACTCACAAACAGTTAAGGCTCAATGTGGACAAAATTAAATCTTTTAGAAAATCTGACCAAGTGTTTGTCTTTATGCACTCAAAATTGGGTCAACCAGTGTGTAAACAAACTATTTCAAACTGGATCTCTAAGGCCATCTCCTCTTGTTATTCTCTACATTGTAAGTCCTGCCCTCTTGCCCTAAAGATCATTCTAGAAAGGCAGTAGCATCATCTGGGGAATTTTACTAAGGGGTAGATGCTAGGACTACACTAGAAGCTGCCACGTGGTCCTCTGTATACACCTTCACTAAACACTGCAGGATTTATGCCTTCACTAGGTCAGTTCTTTCTGGCATCTTGGACAGTTTTACAGCTCAGTAACCAGCCACCCTTACATCCCTTTCATCTCTAGCAATCACCCGTTAATTATGAATACTGCAGCAGTGATTTCAGTCAGGGCATAGTACAGCTGTGTAAGAACTTAGCATAACAATAGATGTCCTGCTGGTCAGTATTCTAGCATTCTTTCCTGCCCTTCTGCCCCTCTGCATTCTTTTTCCATAATCTCATGGCCTATCTCTATTTCTCTTACCTCTGTCCCTACATTGCAGACAGCATCTTAGAAAAAAAGGGGTGTCCATACCACTTCATGCTTCACCCATCCTAGCTGAAAAGTGTCTCCCTCTCAGCAGTCTTCAGGCTGCTAGCTTGGAGATAGTCTGAGGAATTATACTTATATTTCTACCTATATACCCCTACACTTATGAGCTGAGGTCACATGTCAGATATATGATCCTAGGAAGTTAAAGCTTTGGTGCCCTGGATGAACATCAGTGGTGATAATCCATTCATCATTAATACTACAACACTAATCAGACTTCCAAGATGGTTGCATATTGAGCAATATCTTAATTCTGTCTCTCCCAGTCTGAAAACAGAAACTTGGCAGAGAAAGCAGTGGGCCTAGATTTCAGGATAAATATTAGTAACTGGCTTGTACATCCACTGCCTGGACGCAAAGAAAAAAGAAATATGAAGGAAAATCAGCTGCAAAAGGTGAAGAAAAAACACAGACTGTGATAAATGCTGCAGCTGCTCAACAATAGGCAGTGGAAGTTCCAGACATGACCTCCAGTAACTTAGAGGAAAGTAAAGATCAGCTGCATACAGACCTGGCTAAAATAAATGAAACACTGATGGAGTATATCAACAACTTCCAGACATGACCTCCAGTAACCTAAAGGAAAGTAAAAAACAGCTGTACACAGACATGGATAAAATAAATGAAACACTGATGGAGTATATCAACATGACCTCCAGTAACTTAGAGGGATGTAAAAAACAGCAGCACACAGACCTGGCTAAAATAAACGAAACACTGATGGAGTAGATCAACAAGTTCCAGACATGACCTCCAGTAACTCAGAGGGATGTAAAAAACAGCTGCACACAGACCTGGCTAAAATAAATGAAACACTGATGGAGTATATCAACAAGTTCCAGACATGACCTCCAGTAACTCAGAGGGATGTAAAAAACAGCAGCACACAGACCTGGCTAAAATAAACGAAACACTGATGGAGTAGATCAACAAGTTCCAGACATGACCTCCAGTAACTCAGAGGGATGTAAAAAACAGCTGCACACAGACCTGGCTAAAATAAATGAAACACTGATGGAGTATATCAACAAGTTCCAGACATGACCTCCAGTAACTTAGAGGGATGTAAAAAACAGCTGCACACAGACCTGGCTAAAATAAATGAAACACTGATGGAGTATATCAACAAGTTCCAGACATGACCTCCAGTAACCCAGAGGGAAGTAAAAAGCAGCTGCATACAGACCTGGCTAAAATAAATGAAACACTGATTGAGTATATCAGCAAGTTCCAGACATGACCTCCAGTGACTTAGAGGGAAGTAAAAAGCAGCTTCACACAGACTTGGCTAAAATAAATGAAACACTGATGGAGTATATCAACAAGTTCCAGACATGACCTCCAGTAACCCAGAGGGAAGTAAAAAGCAGTTGTATACAGACCTGGCTAAAATAAATGAAACACTGATGGAGTATATCAACAAGTTCCAGACATGACCTCCAGTAACCTAGAGGGAAGTATAAAGCAGCTGCACACAGACCTGATTAAAGTAAGCAAAACACTGATGGAATATATCAACAAGTTCCAGACATGACTTCCAGTAACCTAGAAGGAAGTAAAAAGCAGCTGCACACAGACCTGACTAAAATAAGCAAAATACTGATGGGGTATATCAACAAGTTCCAGATGTGACTTCCAGTAACCTAGAGGGAAGTAAAAAGCAGCTGCACACAGACCTGGTTAAAGTAAGCAAAACACAGATGGAGTATATCATCAAGTTCCAGACATGACTTTCAGTAACCTAGAGGGAAGTAAAAAGCAGCTGCACACAAACCTGGTTAAACTAAGCAAAACACTGATGTAGTATATCAACACTAACAAAAAATGGAAGAAGCTTTGAACAGATATTCAGATACGGTGACTGAACTGCAAAACTCAGAGGTTGAAATGAAGAAAATGCTGGCTATCAGACTGCACAAGAAGAGATGTTTAAAAAATAATAGAATTAGAGGACAGAGCATGGAGGGAAAACCTGGGATTTTCTGCTGTACCAGAGAAGCTAGAAGGAACAGACTGTATTAATTTTATGAAAGCACAAATAAGCAAATGGATGGGTATTCCACAATAGAAATTGTTAACTGAAATGGTACCTTGTGTGTAAGCTCCAAATCTGGTGACTAGAAAACAACCTAGACTATTAATAGTAGAGATGCAGTCTTATCAGCAGAAGGAGTTGATTCTGACAAAACTGTGGCAGAAGGACTAAGTACTAAATGTGGGAGAAAGCAGAGTGTTTACAGAGAATGATTACTCATTGCACACTAGACAGAAGAGGAGTAAATTTATTCCTCTATTCAGGAAATGCCAAGAAGCAGGCATGAGAGTCAAACTGCTGTACTCAGCTGTCTTCAAAATAATTTCCACTGGAGGGACAAAAATCATTTTTTGATGAAATACATGCTAAGGAGGAAATACAAAACTCTGTCCAACAAAAACTGAGCTGTGAAACAGAAGGCGATTCTACTTCGTGTCCTTCTGGTGATGAGGACTGCAGAGAGACTGAGCCCATGAAATCTTTTTCTACTATTTCAATGTAAAATATCTGCGAGTTTGAAGAAAACATAAGAGTCGACTAGAAGAATTAAGAATATGTTGGAAATGAAATACATGATTTGGGAGATGGTGATGAACAGGAAAAAAGCTAGTAACTTGGAACCTGACAAATGTGGGGTGATAAAGCAATAATTATATTTGTGAAACATAACAGAACAAGAAAATCTTAAAATATTAGACTTTGTTAAACTTGTAGGGGACTTTAAAGCATATGCCCTGCTTCATTTTGTTAATGTTCATAAAATAAAATCAGTAATTTGGAAAGTGACAAATATGGGATTACAAAGCAATAATTATACTTGCAAAAAATGGCAGACCAGAAGGATTTGTGAATATTGGATTTTTGTGGACTTTGTTAAACTTGTAGGGGACTCTAAAGCAAATGCCCTACTTCATGTTATTAATCTTCAGAAAAATACTTGGGAGAGGGGAAGAGGAGGTAGAAAGTTAACTCTAAGTAAAAAAAATCTTAATGGTATTACTTTAATGGTGCATGACTTTCTTTGGAAGCTATGGAGTAAAGTTTTGTCAGTTATTTTTAAATGTAATGTGGATACTAATATAAACAAATGCTTTTGTTTTTCCTTCCTTCTTCTCCTCTTTTTTCCTTGTTCAGTTTTAAGATATGTAGGCACTGCAATTTAATAGAAAATAGTATAGAGGAAAGATGAAAGGTCTGGTTAAGAGAGCATGACAAAATAAAAAAAATCAGTATGCTTTATCTCATGCTTGCATAGGGGAATGACTGGGTCAAAACCCTTGACTTTATCCAGCAACAAGTTTTAACAGAAAGCAAGTTAATGACAAAGAATACTGAATATTATAAGACTTTTTCTGGTAAACAATGTATCATTAGCAGTTTTGTGTCTGGTTTGCATGTCCCTAGAAGACAATCTGATAAAGAGAAATGGCTTGGAGAAGGTGTGCACTGAAAGCATTCAAGTGTTTTCTCAGCTGGGAGAGCTAAACAAATAAGACAAAATCAGACAGCACGTACTAAAAGCACAGGCTGTTCCATGCATCTTGGCATGAATAACCTTTCTTTTGATTAACTCTAGTCTGCTGTGTGGCTATCAGTTTAGATTTTTTTCTTATTTAGAAGGCAAAACTTCAAATTTTGAAGATGTACATAATTTTGTGTGTTATTATTAAAATAATAGGTTTTGGAAGTATTGAGGGTGTTTTTTTTTTGAGGGCTTTCAATAAAACAAAACATTTTGTAAGATGTGACATAGACTCAAATGGATATGACGACTCTATAAACGATCAAGCTGCCAAACAATATATGCATGTAACATAAAAGTTGGAACTAGATATTTAACAAAAAAGCAGTTGTATATAAAAAGCGGGAACAATAACTATATAATGTCTTTAAATCTGAATAGTCTCACAGATAAATACAAAAAGAAAGAGTAGTGAACTATATTTAAAAATGCAGAGTGCAAATAGTTATGCTACAGGAAACACACCTGGAAAGAACTGAACGTGTGAATTTAATAAAGAAAGTTTTTCAGGATGGTTATTCAGCAGAATACCTGGGCCAAAGGAAAGGAGGAGTACTTATATTAATTGCATGAGAGGAGCTCCAATAGTGATAGATAATAATGGTAAATTTGTAGTACTAAGGGGCTACTGGCAAGGGAGAAGGATTACATTAGCATGTATTTATATTCCACAGAAAACTACTATAATGGAGCTTAAGTAAATTTTGGGAGAAATAATCAGCTTTCAGCAGGGAAAAGTACTCAAAGGTGGGGACTATGAGGATGTATCTGTGGGGCCCAAAAGGCAAAATATAGCAAAGGAGGGTAGATTTTTGAAGAAATGTATAAAAATGTTTGGCATGGAAGATGTGAATTCAGTACTAGGAATTTGGAGTGAATTTACATATTATTCTCCAAAATACAAAAACTGTGATAGGCTAGACAGAATTTATATTTCACAGGACCATGTGCATTAATTGAAGATGTCGAAATACACCCAATAACTATTTCAGAGCATGTGCTAATAATAACTAAAATAAAAAACAAGGTGATGAAATGAAAATGAGACACTGGTGCTTTCCCACCTACCTATCTGTTGAAAAGTGAGGAATTTAAAGCATGGCAATTATTCCAGAGCTATTAGAGAAGATAAACATTTCTTCTGAAAATATAGCTAAGGGTTGGGATAAAATTAAAGTGGAGTTTAAAACTAGGGTGGAAATAAAGGAAAGGGAGATGTGGTTAAGAAGTAATAAAAAATATTTAGGACTGGCAAATATTAAAGTACTGAAAAATAGGGGAATCCTACAGAACAAGAAAAGGAACAACTGTAGAATGCTAAACAGAAAATAAGGGATTACCTCGATAATATGCATGTGTTTAGAAAGATTGCTGTCAAGCAACTGTTTTTGATAATAATTCTAGAGCACAAACAAACTTTTAGCACAATGACTCAGGCAACAGAAAGTAGAAAGGGCTATCACCAAGCTTAGGGAGCCTATAACAAGGAAGATAACAAGGGATCCTGTAGAAGTGTTAGAAATATTTCAGAAATTTTATGAAAGTCTGTATAAAGCAGAGACATTTGGAAATCAAGAAAAGGTACAAATGCAAATGCTTATGGAAGAATTAAATATGTCAAGGTTAGAGGTAGATGGGGCTCAATTACTAACAGGATAGGAGGAGGTGAGATAAAAAATGATGTATAACCAATCTACAGGAAAGTACCCAGGAATAGATGCTATTCCTGTGGAAGATTGTAAGCTAGCAGGGAAAACCTTATAAAGATCTGGAAGTTTTGTTTAACGGTAGTTTAAGAGGAGGAGAAGTGCCAACATCTTGAAAGAAAGCTATAAAAAATAAGGGACTCGGAAATTCAAGGATATAATTGATATAGTAGTCAAGAAAAGCTGGCTGTGTTTGCAGATGATATTATTTTATACCTAACAAAATCAGAAAGACACATTAAAGTGTTATGGAACATTTTAAGACCATTTCAAATCTTCTTGGGATACAAAATTAATGAAGCTAAAACAAAGGCAGTAGCGGTAAGTTATGTACCCAGACACAAATTGGTCCAGCAATATCCATATTTATGAGCATATGATAAAATGAAGTATTAAGGAGTATGGATTAAAAATTACTCCATTGTGGTAGCTAAGGATGTGTGGGAGGAGGTTACACAGAAGATAATATAAAAGCCTGAGAAACTAGAAGCTTTGTTATATGGATATAAATAGTAAGATAAAAGCAGTTAAAATGTTTTTAGTGCCATTTGTTTTATACACAGGTCAGGCATATTTTTATTAACCAGATTAGAAGTTGTGCATAGCAATTAAAAAAGAACTGAAGGATTTTATCTGGAAAGGGGAAGATGGCAAGAGTCATGTGGGATAAGCTGATTCTTCCAACAGAGCAAGGCGAACTACGATTACCCAGTTTGAATGGGGTATTTTAGAGCAACACAGTTAAGGCTCCTATCCATAGCACAAGCAGAAAACTATAATTTGAAGTGAAAAATGATGATGAAAAAACACAGGGGAAGCTCAAGAAACAAGTAAAGAGTGTGATTTTGGATGCAGACCCTTAAGGAGAATGTCAATAATCATATAGAATATTATATTCATAAAGTAGCAGAAAGTATTTTAAGAACTAAGTCTGCATGGGAATGGAGAAAAGAGATTCTGCCAGAAGGGATGGCTGCAATTAGGGATACAGACAAGAGGCAAGAAGGGATGGAATTTCTTGAAGAAAACTGCAAAGGAGCCGATTTATTGGGAACAAACAATTAGAAAGGGAAAGGTAACAGAATGGGAAGACACCAATAATTTATTTGGACTGCAGGTTAGAGATTGCCTTTCTTACCAAGGATTGGTATCAGAGTATAGGCAAAGAGAAAGAAACAGATGATGTGCAGCACCTGCAGAGTGACATGAACTATAGGGACAGGGAGCAGACACTGCTGTGTTGTGTGTAGGATGATGTGTAGCACCTGCGCAATGACATGGAGTATAGGAACAGGGAGCAGACAGTGCTGCATTGTGTGTAGGATGATGTGCAGCACCTGCACAGTGATGTGGGGTATAGAGACAGGGAGCAGCCATCACCTGCTCATTGATCTGGGGTATAGAGACAGGGAGAAGCCAGCACCTCCACAGTAATGTGGGGTATAGAGACAGGGGCATCCAGTGTTGCATGGTGTGTAGGATGATGTGCAGCACCTGCACAGTGATGTGGGGTATAGAGACAGGGAGCAGCCAGCACCAGCACAGTGATGTGGGGTATTGAGACAAGGAGCAGCCAGTGTTGCATGGTGTGTAGGATGATATGTATCTGCACAGTGATGTGGGGTATAGAGACAGGGAGTAGCCAGCACTTGCACAGTGATGTGGTGTATGGAGACAGGGAGCAGCCAGTGTTGCATGGTGTGTAGGATGATGTACATCTGCACATTGATGTGGGGTATAGAGACAGGGAGCAGCCAGTACCTGTAAAGTGATGTGGGGTATAGAGACAGGGAGCAGCCAGTGTTGCATGGTGTGTAGGATGATGTGCAGTACCTGCACAGTGATGTGGGGTATAGAGACAGGGAGCAGCCAGCACCTGCTCAGTGATGTGGGGTATAGAAACAGGGAGCAGCCAGTGTTGCATGGTGTGTAGAATGATGTGCATCTGCACAGTGATGTGGGGTATAGAGAAAAGGAGCAGCCAGCACCTGCACAGTGATGTGGGGTATAGAGACATGGAGCAGCCAGTGTTGCATGGTGTGTAGGATGATGTGCATCTGCACAGTGATGTGGAGTATAGAGACAGGGAGCAGCCAGCACCTGCACAGTAATGTGGGGTATAGAGACAGGGAGCAGCCAGTGTTGCATGGTGTGTAGGATGATGTGCATCTGCACAGTGATGTGGGGTATAGAGACAGGGAATAGCCTGTGTTGCATGGTGTGTAGGATGATGTGCATCTGCACAGTGATGTGGGGTATAGAGACAGGGAGCAGCAAGCACCTGCACAGTGATGTGCGGTATAGAGACAGGGAGCAGCCAGCACCGGCACAGTTATGTGGGGTATAGAGACAGGGAGCAGCCAGTGTTGCATGGTGTGTAGGATGATGTGCAGCACCTGCACAGTGATGTGGGGTATAGAGACAGGGAGCAGCCAGTGTTGCATGGTGTGTAGGATGATGTGCATCTGCACAGTGATGTGGGGTATAGAGACAGGGAGCAGCCAGTGTTGCATGGTGTGTAGGATTATGTGCATCTGCACAGTGATGTAAGGTATAGAGACAGGGATTAGCCAGCACCCACACAGTGATGTGGGGTATAGAGACAGGGAGCAGCCAGTGTTGCATGGTGTGTAGCATGATGTGCAGCACCAGCACAGTGATGTGGGGTATAGAGACAGGGAGCAGCCAGTGTTGCATGTTGTGTAGGATGATGTGCATCTGCACAGTGATGTGAGGTATAGAGACAGGGAGCAGCCAGTGTTGCATGGTGTGTAGGATGATGTGCATCTGCACAGTGATGTGGCGTATAGAGACAG
This sequence comes from Protopterus annectens, assembly GCF_019279795.1. Taxonomy (NCBI): domain Eukaryota; kingdom Metazoa; phylum Chordata; order Ceratodontiformes; family Protopteridae; genus Protopterus; species Protopterus annectens. The sequence continues at coordinate 693,895 of NC_056747.1, read as the reverse complement.
GGAGCAAGCAGTGTTCCATGGTGTGTAGGATGATGTGCTTCTGCACAGTGATGTGGGGTATAGAGACAGGGAGCAGCCAGCACCTGCACACTGATGTGGGGTATAGATACAGGGAGCAGCCAGTGTTGCATGATGTGTAGGCTGATGTGCAGCACCTGCACAGTGATGTGGGATATAGAGACAGGGAGCAGCCAGCATCTGCACAGTGATGTGGGGGATAGAGACAGGGAGCAGCCAGTGCTGCATGGCATGTAGGATGATGTGCATCTGCAGAGTGATGTGGGGTATAGAGAAAGGGAGCAGCCAGCACCTGCACAGTGATGTGGGGTATAGAGATAGGGAGCAGCCAGTGTTGCATGGTGTGTAGAATGATGTGCATCTGCACAGTGATGTGGGGTATAGAGACAGGGAGCAGCCAGCAAATGCACAGTGATGTGGGCTATACAGACAGGGAGCAGCCAGTGTTGCATGGTGTGTAGGATGATGTGCAGCACCTGCACAATGATGTGGGGTATAGAGACAGGGTGCAGCCAGCACCTGCACAGTGATGTGTGGTATAGAGACAGGGAGCATCCAGCACCTGCACAGTGATGTGGGGTATAGAGACAGGGAGCAGCCAGTGTTGCATGGTGTGTAGGATGATGTGCAGCACCTGCACAGTGATGTGGGGTATAGAGACAGGGAGCAGCCAGCACATGCACAGTGATGTGGGGTATAGAGACAGGGAGCAGCCAACACATGCACAGTGATGTGTGGTATAGAGACAGGGAGCAGCCAGTGTTGCATGGTGTGTAGGTTGATGTGCACCTGCACAGTTATGTCGGGTATAGAGACAGGGAGCAGCCAAAACCTGCACAGTGATGTGGGGTATAGAGACAGGGAGCAGCCAGCGTTGCATGGTGTGTAGGATGATGTGCATCTGCACAGTGATGTGGGGTATAGAGACAGGGAGCAGCCAGCACCTGCACAGTGACATGCGGTATATAGACAGGGAACAGTCAGTGTTGCATATTGTGTAGGATGATGTGCATCTGCACAGTGATGTGGGGTACAGAGACAGGGAGCAGCAAGCACCTGCAAAGTGATGTAGGGTAAAGAGACAGGGAGACCCCAGCACCTGCACAGTGATGTGGGGTATAGCGACATGGAGCAGCCAGTGGTGCATGGTGTGTAGGATGATGTGCATCTGCACAGTGATGTGGAGTATAGAGACAGGGAGCAGCCAGCACCTGCACAGTGATGTGGGGTATAGAGACAGGGAGCAGCCAGTGTTGCATGGTGTGTAGGATGATGTGCATCTGCACAGTGATATGGGTATAGAGACAGGGCGCAGCCAGCACCTGCACAGTGATGTGGGGTATAGAGGCAGGGAGCAGCCAGTGTTGCATGGTGTGTAGGATGATGTACAGCACCTGCACAGTGACGTGTGGTATAGAGACAATGAGCAGCCAGCACCTGCACAGTAATGTGGGGTATAGAGACGGGGAGCAGACAGGGTTGCATGGTGTGTAGGATGATGTACATCTGCACAGTGATGTGGGGTATAGACACAGGGAGCAGCCAGCACCTGCACAGTGATGTGGGGTATAGAGACAGCGAGCAGCCAGTGTTGCATGGTGTGTAGAATGATATGCATCTGCACAGTGATGTGGGGTATAGAGACAGGAAGCAGCCAGTGTTGCGTGGTGTGTAGGATGATGTGCATCTGCACAGTGATGTGGGGTATAGACACATGGAGCAGGCAGCACCTGCACAGTGATGTGGGGTATAGAGACAGGGAGCAGCCAGTGTTGCACAGTGTGTAGGATGATGTGCATCTGCACAGTGATGTGGGGTATAAAGACAGGGAGCAGCCAGTGTTGCATGGTGTGTAGGATGATGTGCATCTGCACAGTGATGTGGGGTATAGAGATAGGGAGTAGCCAGCACCTGCACAGTGATGTGGGGTATAGAGACAGGGAGCAGCCAGTGTTGCATAGGGTGTAGGATGATGTGCAGTACCTGCACAGTGATGTGGGGTACAGAGACAGGGAGCAGCCAGCACCTGCACAGTTATGTGGGGTATAGAGACAGGGAGCAGCCAGGACCTGCCCAGTTATGTGGGGTATAGAGACAGGGAGCAGCCAGTGTTGCATGGTGTGTAGGATGATGTGCATCTAGACAGTGATGTGGGGTATAGAGACAGGGAGCAGCCAGCACCTGCACAGTGATGTTGGGTATAGCGACAGGGAGCAGCCAGTGTTACATGGTGTGTAGGATGATGTGCATCTGCACAGTGATGTGGGGTATAGAGACAGAGAGCAGCCAGCACCTGCACAGTGATGTGGGGTATAGAGATACAGAGCAGCCAGTGTTGCCCGGTGTGTCGGATGATGTGCATCTGCACAGTGATGTGGGGTATAGAGACAGGGAGCAGCCAGCACCTGCACAGTGATGTGGGGTATAGAGACTGGGACCAGCCAGTGTTGGATGGTGTGTAGGATGATGTGCATCTGCACAGTGATGTTGGGTATGGAGACAGGGAGTAGCAAGCACCTGCACAGTGATGTGGGGTATAGAGACAGGGATCAGCCAGTGTTGCAAGGTGTGTAGGATAATGTGCAACACCTGCACAGTGATGTGGGTATAGAGAAAAGGAGAAGCCAGTGTTGCATGGTGTGTAGGATGATGTGCATCTGCACAGTGATGTGGGGTATATGGGGAGACAGGGACCACCCGTGTTGCATGGTGTGTAGAATGATGTGCATCTGCACAGTGATGTGGGGTATAGAGACAGGGAGCATCCAGTGTTGCATAGTGTCTAGGATGATGTGCATCTGCACAGTGATGTGGTGTATAGAGACAGGGAGCAGCCAGCACCTGCACAGTGATGTGGGGTATAGAGACAGGGAGCAGCCAGTGTTGCATGGTGTGTAGGCTGATGTGCAGCAACTGCACAGTGATGTGAGATATAGAGACAGGGAGCAGCCAGCACCTGCACAGTGATGTGGGGTATAGAGACAGGGAGCAGCCAGTGTCGCATGGCATGTAGGATTATGTGCATCTGCACAGTGATGGGGGGTATAGAGACAGGGAGCAGCCAGCCCCTGCACAGTGATGTGGGGTATAGAGACAGGGAGCAGCCAGTTTTGCATGGTGTGTAGGATGATGTGCATCTGCACAGTGATGTGGGGTATAGAGAGAGGGAGCAGCCAGCACCTGCACAGTGATGTGGGTATTAGAGACAGGGAGCAGCCAGTGTTGCATGGTGTGTAGGATGTTGTGCAGCACCTGCACAGTGATGTGGGTATAGAGACAGGGAACAGTCAGCACCTGCATAGTGATGTGGGGTATAGAAACAGGGAGCAGCCAGCACCTGCACAGTGATGTGGGGTATAGAGGCAGAGAGCAGCCCGTGTTGCATGGTGTGTAGGATGATGTGCAGCACCTGCACAGTGATGTTGGGTATAGAGACAGGGAGCAGCCAGCACCTGCACAGTGATGTGGTGTATAGAGACACGGAGCAGCCAGTACCTGCACAGTGATGTGGGGTATAGAGACAGGGAGCAGCCAGTGTTGCATGGTGTGTAGGATGATGTGCACCTGCACAGTGATGTGGGGTATAGAGAAAGGGAGCAGCCAGCACTTGCACAGTGATGTGGGGTATAGAGACAGGGCACAGTCAGCACCTGCACAGTGAAGTGGGGTATAGAGACAGGGAGCATACAGTGTTGCATGGTGTGTAGGATGATGTGCATCTGCACAGTGATGTGGGCTATAGAGGCAGGGAGAAGACAGCACCTGCACAGTGATGTGGGGTATAGAGACAGTGAGCAGCCAGCACCTGCACAGTGATGTGGGGTAAAGTGACAAGGTGCAGCCAGTGTTGCATGGTGTGTAAGATGATGTGCACCTGCACAATGTTGTGGGGTATAGAGACAGGGAGCAGCCAGCACCTGCACAGTGATGTGGGGTATAGAGACAGGGAGCAGCCAGTGTTGCATGGTGTGTAGGATTATATACAGCACCTGCACAGTGACGAGGGGTATAGAGACAGTGAGCAGCCAGCACCTGCACAGTGTTGTGGGGTACAGTGACAGGGAGCAGCCAGTGTTGCATGGTGTGTAGGATGATGTGCATCTGCACAGTGATGTGGGATATAGAGACAGGGAGCAGCCACTGTTGCATGGTGTGTAGGATGATGTGCATCTGCAGAGTAATGTGGGGTATAGAGACAGGGAGCAGCCAGCACCTGCACAGTGATGTGGGGTATAGAGACCGGGAGCAGCCAGTGTTGCATGGTGTGTAGGATGATGTGCATCTGCAGTGTAATGTGGGGTATAGAGACAGGGAGCAGCCAGCACCTGCACAGTGATGTGGGATATAGAGACCGGGAGCAGCCATTGTTGCATGGTGTGTAGGATGATGTGCATCAGCTGCACAGTGATGTGGGGTACAGAGACAGGGAGCAGCCAGCACCTACACAGTGATGTGGGGTATAGAGACAGGGAGGAGCCAGTGTTGCATGGTGTGTAGGATGATGTGCAGCACCTGCACAATGATGTGGTTTATAGAGACAGGGAGCAGCCAGCACCTGCACAGTGATGTGGGGTATAGAGACAGGGAGCAGCCAGCACCTGCTCAGTGATGTGGGGTATAGAGACTGGGAGCAGCCAGCACCTGCACAGTGATGTGGGGTATAGAGACAGGGAGCAGCCAGTGTTGCATAGTGTGTAGGATGATGTGCAGCATCTGCACAGTGATGTGGAGTATAGAGACAGGGAGCAGCCAGCACCTGCACAGTGATGTGAGGTACTGTGACACGGAGCAGCCAGGGTTGCATGGTGTGTAGGATGATGCGCATCTGCTCAGTGATGTGGGGTATAGAGACAGGGAGCAGCCAGTACCTGCACAGTGATATGGTATAGAGACAGGGAGCAGCCAGTGTTTCATGGTGTGTAGGATGATGTGCATCTGCACATTGATGGGGGTATAGAGACAGGGAGCAGCCAGTGTTGCATGGTGTGTAGGATGATGTGCACCTGCACAGTGATGTGGGGTATAGAGAAAGGGAGCAGCCAGCACTTGCACAGTGATGTGGGGTATAGAGACAGGGAGCAGTCAGCACCTGCAAAGTGAAGTGGGGTATAGAGACAGGGAGCATACAGTGTTGCATGGTGTGTAGGATGATGTGCATCTGCACAGTGATGTGGGCTATAGAGGCAGGGAGCAGACAGCACCTGCACAGTGATGTAGGGTATAGAGACAGTGAGCAGCCAGCACCTGCACAGTGATGTGGGGTAAAGCAACAGGGTGCAGCCAGTGTTGCCTGGTGTGTAGGATGATGTGCACCTGCACAGTGTTGTGGGGTATAGAGACAGGGAACAGCCAGCACCTGCACAGTGATGTGGCGTATAGAGACAGGGAGCAGCCAGTGTTGCATGGTGTGTAGGATTATATACAGCACCTGCACAGTGACGAGGGGTATAGAGACAGTGAGCAGCCAGCACCTGCACAGTGTTGTGGGGTATAGAGACAGGGCGCAGCCAGTTTTGCATGGTGTGTAGGATGATGTGCATCTGCACAGTGATGTGGGGTATAGACACAGGGAGCAGCCAGCACCTGCACAGTGATGTGGGGTATAGAGACAGGGTGCAGCCAGTGTTGCATGGTGTGTAGGATGATGTGCATCTGCACAGTGATGTGGGGTATAGAGACAGGGAGCAGCCAGTGTTGCATGGTGTGTAGGATGATGTGCATCTGCAGAGTAATGTGGGGTATAGAGACAGGGAGCAGCCAGCACCTGCACAGTCATTGGGGTATAGAGACCGGGAGCAGCCAATGTTGCATGGTGTGTAGGATGATGTGCATCTGCAGAGTAATGTTGGGTATAGAGACAGGGAGCAGCCAGCACCTGCACAGTGATGTGGGGTATAGAGACCGGGAGCAGCCATTGTTGCATGGTGTGTAGGATGATGTGCATCAGCTGCACAGTGATGTGGGGTACAGAGACAGGGAGCAGCCAGCACCTGCACAGTGATGTGGGGTATAGAGACAGGGAGGAGCCAGTGTTGCATGGTGTGTAGGATGATGTGCAGCACCTGCACAATGATGTGGGGTATAGAGACAGGGAGCAGCCAGCACCTGCACAGTGATGTGGGGTATAGAGACGGGGAGCAGCCAGCACCTGCTCAGTGATGTGGGGTATAGAGACTGGGAGCAGCCAGCACCTGCACAGTGATGTGGGGTATAGAGACAGGGAGCAGCCAGTGTTGCATAGTGTGTAGGATGATGAGCGCACCTGCACAGTGATGTGGAGTATAGAGACAGGGAGCAGCCAGCACCTGCACAGTGATGTGGGGTACTGTGACACAGAGCAGCCAGGGTTGCATGGTGTGTAGGATGATGCGCATCTACTCAGTGATGTGGGGTATATAGACAGGGAGCAGCCAGTACCTGCACAGTGATATGGTATAGAGACAGGAAGCAGCCAGTGTTTCATGGTGTGTAGGATGATGTGCATCTGCACATTGATGTGGAGTATAGAGGCAGGGAGCAGCCAGCACCTGCACAATGATGTGGGGTATAGAGACAGGCAGCAGCCAGTGTTGCATGGTGTGTAGGATGATGTGCAGCACCTGCACAGTGATGTGGGGTATGGAGACAGGGAGCAGCCAGCATCTGCTCAGTGATGTGGGGTATAGAGGCAGGGAGCAGCCAGTGTTGCATGGTGTGTAGAATGATGTGCATCTGCACTGTGATGTGGGGTATAGAGACAGGGAGCAGCCAGCACCTGCACAGTGATGTGGGGTATAGAGACAGGGAGCAGCCAGTGTTTCATGGTGTGTAGGATGATGTGCATCTGCACAGTGATGTGGAGTATAGAGCCAGGGAGCAGCCAGCACCTGCACAGTGATGTGGGGTATAGAGACAGGGAGCAGCCAGTGTTGCATGGTGTGTAGGAGGATGTGCATCTGCACAGTGATGTGGGGTATAGAGACCGGAAGCAGCCAGTGTTGCATGGTGTGTAGGATGATGTGCATCTGCACAGTGATGTGGGGTATAGAGACAGGGAGCAGCCAGCACATGCACAGTGATGTGGGGTTTAGAGACAGGGAGCAGCCAGTACCAGCACAGTGATGTGGGGTATAGAGACAGGAAGCAGCCAGTGTTGCATGGTGTGTAGGATGATGTGCATCTTCAGAGTGATGTGGGGTATAGAGACAGAGAGCAGCCAGCACCTGCACAGTGATGTGGGGTATAGAGACCGGGAGCAGCCAGTGTTGCATGGTGTGTAGGATGATGTGCAGCAGCTGCACAGTGATTTGGGGTACAGAGACAGGGAGCAGCCAACACCTGCACAGTGATGTGGGGTATAGAGACAGGGAGGAGCCAGTGTTGCATGGTGTGTAGGATGATGTGCAGCTCCTGCACAATGATGTGGGGTATAGAGACAGGGAGCAGCCAGCACCTGCACAGTGATGTGGGGTATACAGACAGGGCTCAGCCAGCACCTGCACAGTAATGTGGGGTAGAGAGACAGGGAGCAGCCTGCACCTGCACAGTGATGTTGGGTATAGAGACAGGGCACAGCCAGCTCCTGCACAGTGATGTGGGGTATAGAGACAGGGAGCAGCCAGTGTTGCATGGTGTGTAGGATGATGTACATCTGCACAGTGATGTGGGGTATAGAAACAGGGAACAGCCAGCACCTGCACAGTGATGTGGGGTATAGAGACAGTGAGCAGCCAGTTGTGCATGGTATGTAGGATGATGTGCATCTGCACAGTGATGTGGGGTATAGAGACAGGGAGCAGGCAGCACCTGCACAGTGATGTGGGGTATAGAGACAGGGAGCAGCTAGTGTTGCATGGTGTGAAGGATGATGTGCATCTGCACACTGATGTGGTGTATAGAGACAGGGAGCAGCCAGCACCTGCACATTGATGTGGGGTATAGAGACAGGGAGCAGCCAATGTTGCATGGTGTGTAGGATGATGTGCATCTGCACAGTGATGTGGGGTATAGAGACAGGTAGCCACCAGCACCTGCACAGTGATGTGGGGTATAGAGACAGGGAGCAGCCAGTGTTGCATGGTGTGTAGGATGATGTGCATCTGCACAGTGATGTGGGGTATAGAGACCGGGAGCAGCCAGCACCTGCACAGTGATGTGTGGTATAGAGACAGGGAGCAGCCAGTGTTGCATAGTGTGTAGGATGATGTGCATCTGCACAGTGATGTGGGGTATTGAGACAGGAAGCAGCCAGCACTTGCACAGTGATGTGGGGTATAGAGACAGGGAGCAGCCAGTGCTGCATGGTGTGTGGGATGATGTGCATCTTCACAGTGATGTGGGGTATAGAGACAGGGAGCAGCCAGCACCTGCACAGTGATGTGGGGTATAGAGGCAGGGAGCAGCCTGTATTGCATGGCGTGTAGGATGATGTGCATCTGCACAGTGATGTGGGGTATAGAGACAGGGAGCAGCCAGCACCTGCACAGTGATGTGGGGTATAGAGCCAGGGAGCAGCCAGCACCTGCACAGTGATGTGGGGTATAAAGTCAGGGAGCAGCCAGTGTTGCATGGTGTATAGGATGATGTGCATCTGCACAGTGATGTGGGGTATAGAGACAGGGAGCAGCCAGTGTTGCATGGTGTGTAAGATGATGTGCATCTGCACAGTGACATGAAGTATAGGGACAGAAGGCAGACAGTGCTGCATTGTGTGTAGAATGATGTGCAGCAGCTGCACAATGACATGAACTAAAGGGTCAGGGAGCAGACAGTGCTGCATGGTGTGTAGGATGATGTGCAGCTACTGCACAGTGACATGAAGTATGGGGACAGGGAGCAGACAGTGCTGCAAGGTGTGTAGGATGATGTGCAGCTACTGCACAGTGACATGAAGTATAGGGACATGGAGCAGACAGTGCTGCATTGTGTGTGGAATGATGTGCAGCAGCTGCAGAATGACATGATCTAAAGGGATAGGGAGCAGACAGTGTTGCAGGGTGTGTAGGTTGATGTGCATCTGCACAGTGACATGAAGTATAGGGACAGGGAGCAGACAGTGCTGCATTGTGTGTAGAATGATGTGCAGCAGCTGCACAATGACATGAACTAAAGGGATAGGGAGCAGACAGTGCTGCAGGGTGTGTAGGTTGATGTGCATCTGCACAGTGACATGAAGTATAGGGACAGGGAGCAGACAGTGCTGCATTGTGTGTAGGATGATGTGCAGCAGCTGCACGGTGACGTGTTATAGAAACAGGGAGCAGCCAGTGTTGCATTGTGTGTAGGATGATGTGCAGCACCTGCACAGTGACATGGAGTATAGTGTAAGCGAGCAGACAGTGCTGTTTTTAATTTCTCCAAGTCTTTTGTGCTTCTAATACCATGATGGGAATGGACCTCATTCCTAAGTCAAAGTACGATGAAAGTTCATGAAATTAGTATTGTTTCACTCTTTGATGTTAGCCAAAAGTGTGCTTTGCAGCACCCGCAATGTGCCCAGTAATGACTCCTTCTGCAATTCATATGGTATAACATGAATTGGTAACATATCTAAATACGATTGTAAATTATTTTGTATAAGACCACTTGCTCCTACTGCTGTTGGAACTGTCTGGGTATCTTTCTTCCACATGGCTCTCGTTTCTACCTGCAGATCGAGGTATTTTATGACTTTGTGTCTCTCTGTATGCAATACACTGTAATCACAAGGTATGGTGATTTCAATGATCAATGCTACTTTTGTCTTCTTTTCATGGACCACTATATCCAGTTTTCTAGCATCTATCTTTTGGACTGTTGGTATTGGGTGATCCCATGTGATGTAAACTTCATCATTTTTTATGATTCTCTGTGGCTCATGTTTCCAGTGTTTTTCAGCCACTTCGATACAATAATGATTGCACAATCTCCCTTGGAACAATCTCGCCGCATTATTACGCCTTTCAGTATATAGTCCCTCTGCCATTAGAGAGTTGCAACCAGCAATAAGGTGTGTGACTGTTTCCAGTTTGGTTCCACAAAACCTACATATGTCTGTTTCTCCCACATGTTCAATGGACTTAGCAAACCAGCGTGTACGTAGCCCACTATCTAGGGCTGCCAATATTAACCTTTCATTTCTTGTAAAGTCGCCTCTCCTTGACCATTCTTGCATTCATTCTTGATCAACATGAGACTCTTACAGAAGTTTCTATACTTGCAACTATATTTATGTTTTTTTCCACATTTCTTGCCTTCTCACCTGGTCCTTCACCTTATATTCTTTCTTTTGTTTTTTAGCACATTCAGTTGCTGCCTAGTTTTTATCCACTTCTGGTTTGATTTCCATTCCTGCTTGACGTCGATATGCTTCTGCTAAATTAAGCAGAGAGGTCATCTTAGATTTATTTTCTTCATGTTTCAAAACTTTCACCACATTTGGATCTTGTGAGGTCAGTAGATATGTGTGGAGTCCCATGATTGCAGATCTATACATGTAATCAATTTCAAGGAGACCCATCCCTTCTTCAGAACGGGGAATATATAATCTCGGTATGCACTGATTTTTATAAATAATTTGATGAGCATGAAGCATCCTTCCTGTTTTAATATCCAATCTATCCAACACTTTTTAGGGCCAGTCGATCACTCCAAAACTATAAGTTAGGACAGGAAGAGCAAATTGATTTATAGCTTGGATCTTTTTCCTAGGTGTCAATGCTGTTTTCAGGATTAATTTACATCTTCCAAAGTACTCCTTACTAAGCTTTATTCGCATTTGTTCATGTTTTATTGCTGATCCTTCATCAATTCCCAAGTTTTTATAGGGTTTATATTAGAACACTGAATATTTAACAGTTCGAATCACTAAAAGACTAAAGGTCGACCTTTAGTCATCGAACTGTTAAAACATTGAATGTTCAGGAAAAAAAATAAGAACAGCAAAAAAAAAAAAACTAAATGGTGTAGGCAGGAGGGCAAGCCCCCATGCACCCCCCACACCCCCGCTACTTAAATATACCAACTCCAGGACCGCACTACATTGAAGTAAACGGAAATCTCCCCTTACGGAGATTTCCGTTTACTTGTTCGATGCTCGGCAGTTTCGTTATTCTCGTGTCGACAGTCAGATTCGACATTGTCAGCTTTCGAGAATCTAATATAGACCCGTATTTGTACACCCCCTCTTGCTCAAGTTATTTTATATCACATTCTTGTTTCAAACTGATGTTTTCCTGGTGCTGCAATTTTCCTTTTTTAAAGGTTGCTTTTGCACATTTATCAAAACCAAATGACATTCCAATATCATCTGAAAAAAGTTTTGACAACCTGGAACTGTGCTTTCAGTTCCTCATCTGATGAGCTATATAATTTTAAATCATTGACAAAAAGAAGATGAGAAGTCATTAGACTTTGTTGTTTTCTAGAAGCCAAATTATAGACATAGCCTAACCTGTTAAGTAAACAGCTTAATGGGTTAATGCAAAGCAGAATAGCAAGGGTGACAGAGAGTCACCATGGAATATCCCCCTTTGAATTTTTATCCCTGGGATAATAATCTGTCCTTTATCGTGGCTTAATTGCAAAGTGGTGTGCCACTGTTTCATGGTTACTTTAATGTAGTCAATCAATGTAGGGTGTATCTTATACATTTTTAAGCACTCTTTTATCCATGAATGTGGGTTACTATCAAATGTTTGTTGTAGTCAATCCATGCCATACTTCTTCCCCTTCTTAAAATTCTCCACTATAACGTTGTTTAACAACAAATGGTCCTGTGTTTCACATGACTTTCTTTTATTGCCCTTTTGTTCTACTGCCATAATTGAGGTTTCTTCTAAATGACTATAAACTCTGTCGGCATCAGTTCTCATGTATATTTTGTACGTTGTCAGAAGACAAGTTATTGGTCTATAATTTTTAGAGTAGCTTGCAGGTTCAGTCTTAAGTAAGTGCTGCATTGTGTGTAGGATAATGTGCTGTACCAGCACAGTGACATAAAGTATAGGGACAAGGAACAGACAGTGCTGCATGGTGTGTAGGTTGATGTGCAGCACCTGCACAGTGACATGATGTATAGTGACAGGGAGCAGACAGTGCTGCATGGTGTGTAGGCTGATGTGCAGCACCTGTACAATGACATGGGCTATAGGGTCAGAGAGCAGACGGTGCTGCATGGTGTGTAGGTTGATGTGCAGCACCTGTACAATGACATGGAGTATAGGGACAGGGAGCAGACAGTGCTGCATGATGTGTAGGATGATGTGCAGCACCTGCAGAGTGAAATGGAGTATAGGGACAGGGAGCAGACAGTGCAGCATGGTGTGTAGGTTGATATGCAGCACCTGTACAATGACATGGAGTATAGGGACAGGGAGCAGACAGTGCTGCATGATGTGTAGGATGATGTGCAGCACCTGCAGAGTGAAATGGGGTATAGGGACAGGGAGCAGACAGAGCTGCATTGTGTGCAGGATGATGTGCAGCACCTGCACAGTGTCAGAGTATAGGGACAGGGAGCAGACAGTGCTGCATTGTGTGCAGGATTATGTGCAGCACCTGTACAATGACATGACATATAGGGACAGGAGCCGACAGTGCTGTATGGTGTGTAGGATGATATGCAGCACCTGTACAATGACATGGAGTATAGGGACAGGGAGCAGACAGTGCTGCATGATGTGTAGGATGATGTGCAGCACCTGCAGAGTGAAATGGGGTATAGGGACAGGGAGCAGACAGTGCTGCATTGTGTGCAGGATTATGTGCAGCACCTGTACAATGACATGACATATAGGGACAGGGAGCAGACAGTGCAGCATGGTGTGTAGGTTGATATGCAGCACCTGTACAATGACATGGAGTATAGGGACAGGGAGCAGACAGTGCTGCATGATGTGTAGGATGATGTGCAGCACCTGCAGAGTGAAATGGGGTATAGGGACAGGGAGCAGACAGAGCTGCATTGTGTGCAGGATGATGTGCAGCACCTGCACAGTGTCAGAGTATAGGGACAGGGAGCAGACAGTGCTGCATTGTGTGCAGGATTATGTGCAGCACCTGTACAATGACATGACGTATAGGGACAGGAGCAGACAGTGATGCATGGTGTGTAGGATGATGTACAACACCTGCACAGTGACATGCAGTATTGGGACAGGGAGCAGACAGTGTTGCATAGTGTGCAGGATGATGTGCTGCATCTGCAGAGTGAAATGGGGTATAGGGACAGGGAGCAGACAGTGCTACATGGTGTGCAGATTGATGTGCAGCACCTGCACAGTGTCAGAGTATAGGGACAGGGAGCAGACAGTGCTGCATTGTGTGCAGGATTATGTGCAGCACCTGTACAATGACATGACATATAGGGACAGGAGCCGACAGTGCTGTATGGTGTGTAGGATGATATGCAGCACCTGTACAATGACATGGGCTATAGGGTCAGAGAGCAGACGGTACTGCATGGTGTGTAGGATGATGTGCAGCACCTGCACAGTGACAGAGTATAGGGACAGGGAGCAGACAGAGCTGCATTGTGTGCAGGATGATGTGCAGCACCTGTACAATGGCATGACGTATAGGGACAGGAGCAGGCAGTGCTGCATGGTGTGTAGGATGATGTGCAGCACCTGTACAATGACATGACATATAGGGACAGGGATCAGACAGTGCTGCATGGTGTGTAGGATGATGTGCAGTACCTGCACGGTGACATGATGTATAGGGACAGGGAGCAGCCAGAGCTACATTGTGTGTAGGATGATGTGCAACACCTGCACACTGACATTGAGTATGGTGACAGGGAGCTGGCGGTGCTCCGTGGTTGGCAGGATGGTGTACTGCACCTGCACAGTGATATTGGCAATAGGGACAGAGATCAGTTAGTACTGTTAAGGCTGCTAGTGACACATGTTGCCTCTACAGGTGGATCCATGATATAGGTTGCAGCCACCATCCATTCTGCCTTCCGAAGCCATGGCTTTCATGATCATGACCATTGGGGGCCCAGATTTGAGAATGTCAGAAACTGAACACTCAAAGTCAGACTACATTAGCCATTAGAATGAAATCCTCACTGTTGCCTCTGTACATATAGCATGCTTCCCATGCATGTTGGTAATGACTACTAGACTTATTGCCACATACACCCCTGCTAGGCCACTTTGATCTGAAAACAGAATGGTCCTCACTACCTAGAAACCACAGCCCTCAGCAGGAAATTCTCTGTTTTTCAGCTATGTAGCCCACTTCTGGAACTCTAGCCCCTCACCCCTTAAGCATACTAACAACTTTTCCATTTTCAAGACCAATCTAAAAAAAGTGTATCTGTCTTACAGCTGTACCTATACCTGCACATCCTCAAAATAGATGAATGACCAGTGACTCACTATAACTATGCATTTCTCACTCTTAATTCACTAACCCCTCTGTATTTTACCGGGTAGCAATGACCTAACATCAAAAGAAGCTCTCACTGTAATGATACCGCACTACTAATGTATGCTTTTGTACCTCTTCAGCTGACACTTACTACTATTTATTTTCCTCTCTAATGTCTAACTTTGATTATCTGACTTTGTTGCTAAAAATTGGAATACCCTTCCACATCGTATTAGATCCATAAGCAATCTTAATCATTTCAAAATATCTCACAAATGACACTTATTTTAATCCTGGCTTTGCACGTGTAACACTCCTGGTTAATTATTAGCTTAGCACTACTTATACAATTTGGCTGTACGTACTAACTCTGTTAACATATCCCTTCTAACAGCACTACTTCTCTATACATAGTTACATTCCTAGCTGCATCCCTCACCATGGAAGTATTACTAACTATGCACTTCTTTGCCTAAGTGATTCTCCCTACTTAATTTCCTAACTAATGTTATGTTCCACCACACACACACACACACACATATATATATATATATATATATATAAGTTCAACCATATATTTGTGTATATTCAAGTCTTTAAAGTCTTGTTCTATTTAATGCTATGTATATATTTTTGTTTTACAGTTTTATCCTGTAAATTTGTTAACACTCATTTTTTACTATAATTTCTATTACTTGATGTGATGATTTTGTATGTAAGTTTAGGCTGGAGCTTTTCTCCCTGGGTCTCCACTGAAAATGAGCACTGTCCCAGTCGGACCATCCCAGTAAACAAATGTAAAATAAATAAATAAGATAAATGTCCTTCTATAGCATTCTCATCTTTCTAATAATAATTAACTCTCTCCATGTCCTTAATTCCACCATGGCTCATTACTCCTCCTCATCTCATACTCCTCCTCGTCTCATACTTCTCCTCGTCTCATACTCCTCCTCACCTCATACTCCTCCTCGTCTCATACTCCTCCTCATGTCATACTCCTCCTCATCTCATATTCCTCATCTCATACTCCTCCTCATCTCATACTCCTCGTCTCATACTCCTCCTCATCTCATACTCCTCGTCTCATACTCTTCCTCATCTCATTACTCCTCCTCGTCTCATACTCCTCCTCATCTCATACTCCTCCTCATCTCATTACTCCTCCTCGTATCATACTCCTCCTTGTCTCATTCTCCTCCTCGTCTCATACTCCTCCTCATCTCATTACTCCTCCTCTTCTCATACTCCTCCTCATCTCATACTCCTCCTCGTCTCATACTCCTCCTCATCTCATACTCCTCCTCATTTCATACTCCTCCTCATCTCATTACTCCTCCTCATTTCGTACTCCCCCCTCGTCTCATACTCCTCCTTGTCTCATACTCCTCCTCATCTCATACTCCTCATCTCATACTCCTCCTCATCTCATTACTCCTCCTCATCTCATACTCCTCCTCGTCTCATACTCCTCCTCTTCTCATACTCCTCCTCATTTCATACTCCTCCTCGTCTCATTACTCCTCCTTGTCTCATACTCCTCCTCATCTCATATGCCTCCTCATCTCATACTCCTCCTCGTCTCATTCGCCTCCTCGTCTCATACTCCTCCTCGTCTCATTCTACTCCTCTGTCTGTTTTGGCAGCAGAATGCTCTGTTATTTTTCAGCTACATACATTATTAGAAATACAGTCTATACTTTGAATAACTCTATATTAGTTTACTTGACATAGATTATCCACTTCTGCAATGTGTCTTCTACTTGCAGTACCTATTGCATTATAGGTTCATAGGCATGTACTAGGCTAATGACCACTAAGGCGTTTTTAACCCTGGCCATGCATCCCAAATCTCTGTCAAGTTCTGCCACATGATGCAGATTGGGTGTGGCCAGGAGATGATGTTCACATGTAATCTGTTCTTTGAATGCTTTCGGATACTTTATGAATATAACTTTCTTTATGGTTCTTGTTATTCTCCTTGAGGACCTGTATTCAGAAAATTATATTCTCTCCGTACTTCTCAAACTCCCACTTCCTGTTTCAGCCTTGTCATCCCTTTCCACTTTGATTTATAACCTTCTGCTTATGTTATGTATGTCAGCCTTAACTGCATAGTTCTAAAGTATTCCTTCAAATAAGGTAACCCTAAACCACCTTGTTCTATGGGAAGAAGCAGCTTTTCTCATTAACACTTGCCCTCTTCCCAACTCAAATAAATTATTTCAACTCTTTATTAAATATGGTCCACGACTTCTTTTGATTTAGATATAGGACACCTGACCTGTATATAAAACTAAAATGACTAAAAAGATTTTCACTGCTTGTATCTTACTATCCGTGTTTCATTTATTTATTAATTTTTTTTTTTTTATTTGTCTTTGATGACTATGAAAGGCTGACTGGGCAAGGCCCATATTCAGCAGAGGCCCGAGAAAAGTTCCAGCAAAATCACATTTCAGAAATTATATTTCATACACAGTTTCAAGGAGAAATTATAATACATCAGGTACATGAGTAAACAGTTGAACCATATTGTGAAATTATCCAGAGAATTATAATTTATAATTATAGGAATTAATTGTAAAATGTTAGTTCCATTAAAATACATACATGTAACATTCCCTCTAATAGTGTTTGCATCTTGGTTGACAGTGTCCACTGAGCTTTGATTTGAGAGGTAGTTGTAATAAAAATAGTACTCCTAAGGTTTAAAATAACTTGTCGGTTTAATAAAAATAATAATCCTAAGGTTTAAAATAACTTGTCGGTTTAATAAAAATAGTACTCCTAAGGTTTAAAATAACTTGTCGGTTTAATAAAAATAGTACCCCTAAGGTTTAAAATAACTTGTCGGTTTAATAAAAATAGTACCCCTAAGGTTTAAAATAACTTGTCAGTTTAATAAAAATAGTACCCCTAAGGTTTAAAATAACATTTCGGTTTAATAAAAATAGTACTCCTAAGGTTTAAAATAACTTGTCAGTTTAATAAAAATAGTACTCCTGAGGTTTAAAATAACTTGCTGGTTTAATAAAAATAGTACTCCTAAGGTTTAAAATAACTTGTCGGTTTAATAAAAATAGTACTCCTAAGGTTTAAAATAACTTGCCGGTTTAATAAAAATAGTACCCCTAAGGTTTAAAATAACTTGTCGGTTTAATAAAAATAGTACCCCTAAGGTTTAAAATAACTTGTCGGTTTAATAAAAATAGTACCCCTAAGGTTTAAAATAACTTGTCGGTTTAATAAAAATAGTACTCCTAAGGTTTAAAATAACTTGTCAGTTTAATAAAAATAGTACTCCTAAGGTTTAAAATAACTTGTCGGTTTAATAAAAATAGTACTCCTAAGGTTTAAAATAACTTGTCGGTTACTTGCCTTTTGAGATCTGGGTTTAAATATAAGAGAGTGGGGAAGGAAACAGGTGTAGGAAGAAAAATCAGCTTAAGAATTAGAGTGATTGTATAGAAGAGTCTAGATTTAATTATAGGTTGGAGATGGTTGGTGGTGTTAAAGTGTAGAGAAGACGTTAGATAACATGGGGTAGGTGTGAAGGTTTGGGCTGAGGGAAAAAAGCATAACTAAGATCCATATCCATAATCAAAAGCTTCCAGCTTTTTGATTTTTGCATTATGTTTTGCTTAGTCTCTTCCATCATATAGCTCCCATAATACAATCTTTTTAATTCATACATATAAGTATTGTTGAACCAATTCATGTGTAGGTACATAGTTTACTGCTGTACTGTTTGTTTTATCTTCGTCTATTTTATACCCGAAAAAAAAAAAACTTGAAACTGTCTCAGAATTTTACACAACACCAAAATGTCCTTTTTTTCTGAATGTATTAAGCACAAAATAATATAATTTGCAAATAAAGCTAATTTTTCTTGATTACCATCCCACCTGTGTCCTTGAGGTCGCCAAGTCCCTTATTCTCTTAGACAAAGGCTCTAAATATAAAGCAAATAACAAACAGGGAAAAGGGCATCCCTCTATGTTTTTTTTGAGAGGAAACCTCCCACCTTAATTCTTGCCTCTTACCCTTCATATATCCACCCACTTAACCCCATTGTTATATTAAGGAACATGTATTTCATTTTGCTGACCTGGAAAGTTTATTTTCGGTGAAGGCCAGAGAGAAAAGCTCCACAAAATTACCTGAAGGTAAAACTACTAAAAAAAAATTACAGCAGGGTTCAAAAATAAATTTAATGACATTTTATACAAATATATTCACTGACAACAGGTAAAACTATTTTATAATATTTAGTTTTCAGCTTTGCAAATGTATTGTTGCTATAAAGTTGAGAAATTATAGGAGTTATAGTTAATATTAAAAATATGAGGTAGATGAGGTAGGGATAGAGCTTGAGGGAGAACAGACAGAGAAGAGAAAAAAGTGGTTAGTGTTTTAATAGTGGATGGGAGAGGCAGAAAGAAAGTATACAATGCAGAGAAGTTTGACTTCATGCAATTGAAGAAAAGGTCAAAGAGAACACATTATGGTGGTTGGGGCACGTGGGCAGAAATGCAGG
>NC_056747.1:532500-670000 GCF_019279795.1 Protopterus annectens | reverse complement strand
GCGCTGAACCTGTCTGCCAGTATGTTGGCAATGTCTGTGGGTTCAGTGATTGTTGTATCATTTTGGACTAATTCTGAGCATATCTGGGAGTTTCCACCCAGGTTTCTGACATAGCTGAAGAAGGCCTTATGATTGTCTTTTGAATCTATGGCAATTTTTCTCTCAAAGTTGACCTTGGATGATTTTATGAGGGATCGTAGTTTCTTGCTAGTGCTGATCAAAGATGCCTTCCCTTTTTGGGATTTTGCTCTATCATGTAATAGCTTTCTCCTCTTATTGTAGAGTTTGTTTATGGCTGGGGTCCACCAGCCTGGACGTTTGCCCTTGGTGGAAAGAGTCTTGGTTTTATTTGGGATTGCCTGATCCATGCAGTCCTGAAGGTGTTCATAGAAGGCATTTGTAAGGGCTTCCGCAGCTTGGGTTGTGGTTTCCATTGGCTCGGGGGGCTTGAAGGATACCACACCTGTCTTGAGTAGTGTGAAGTTTGCTTTAGAGAAGTTCTTCACTGTGGTCTTTTTTGTTTGGGGTGGGGGCAGGATGTGGATTTCTAGTGAGATTAGTTTATGATCTGATCTCACCAATGAGGGATATACTTCCGGTATTCACTTACTCCTTAATGAGGTAAATAAAAGTGACTTACCTCTGTTTGACAACTGCTAAATAGCAGTCACTGATATGATATGGCAATACCAGTGTTGTACAATATATTGTTATTTGCTGAAGTAAGTATAAATCTAGTATTGCTTTGACTTATGTATGCATGTGTGTGTGTGTGTGTAAACATTTTATTTTTATTTATTTATTATTTTACATTTGTTGAAAGGGAAAGTCCGACTGGATACATGTCCATTTTCAGCGGAGGCCCAGGGAGAAAGGTTCCACAAAAGTAATAATATTAGTACAATAATACTTAAAGAGAGCAAAAAGGATGTAGAAACATCATTTCAGAAGGTATAGCACAGTAGGAATACACTGGCACATGCTAAATGTTAACAGAGCGAGAAAAGAATATAAATAAATCATTTCACAAATGTTTAGCACAATCGGAAAATGCTACAGTATACAAAAAGGTTGAACTCAGCAGGCATAACTGTACATTATGACATAACCCAACAGATCAATAGAATGGCTGGCTTGCTAATAGTCAGTTAAGTAGAGAAAGACCAAGTTGTTGGATTGGGTTGTCAGGGTTCACTGATTTTTATCAGTGCACACATCCAATAATGCCAGGACACACACATGTGAAAAACACATCAGTAAAAACTGCAGCTTGCAAGTAATTATATTTCATAAGTAAGGCACAGCATATATCACAAGACATTCAGACACTTAGATCTTCTAGGAATCTGGTAATCCCCCTTCCCAGACTGTATAAATGGATAGAGAGGGGCTCCCTTCTTCATCCTTGACGGCATAGGAGCCCCACAAAAGCTGTTTCTGGTTGGGGAAAAAAAGAGGAGAAAAAAATGCCTTAATTTTCTGATTACGAATAGAGTTGTGATATAACCCTGTTACGAGAAAACTGATAATGGTCTCTGCTGTCAACTGCATCCATTCTAAAACCAGCCCTGCTCAGATGCGTGTGTACAGAGGGATGGGGCTTGTGTGGTCATTGTTTCGTTTACATTTCTCACAGATCTCAGAGAAGTACAAACAAAGCTACTTTAGCTCCTGTTGGGGTAGTGTACTGTTTATGAGCAACAAAGTAGAATCCATTACTGCAATCATTATTGTTTTTCACTTTTCTCACAATCAGACATCAAGCATGTATATAAGCTCCCTTTGGGGGTTGAAGTGAGGAGTCAGGAGGCATGCTATACATATATGTATGTGAGCAGTCACTTGAAGTACATGACTGTGACTATTTTGAGTCTCTGCTTTCATTCCAATCTAATACCAGAAAGATGCACAGGCAGTGACTATTTTTTAGGGAGATTAATGAGGCAGGCAGTATTCCCAGACAGGATCTGTATATCCTCATAAAAACTGGCTTGTTAGTTTATTGTGAACTACTATTTTGTCAGCTTTGAATATTAAGCTTATATCTTTATTAAAAGAAAAAAATAAGACTGAAATTATTTTTCTTACATGATTTTTGTTTAGGCCACTGTTGGATTAAAAGTTTGGGGAATGCTCTAAAATACATTCCAGAGCATCTATAACCCCTATAGCTTATGGGGGTCCCAGCTTGAGTTATTTCCTAAATGGTTATTAATGTGCTGTCTTGGTCGGTAAAGGTCTGTTGAAAGGATGCAAGGGAAAACCAAAGCTGAACAGCAACACTGAATTTCTTTCTTTAATCATAATTTCTGTTCAGGCCATTATTGGGTGAAAAGGTTGGGTAAAATGAAAAACAACTTAAAAAACACTTCAGAGCATATATAAAGTTATGGCTTCTTGAAAAAGCTGAATAGAAAGGTAAAATGTGAGAAACAGAATAAAAACATAATAGTGTGCATGGTGTGGGGAACCCAAGATGGGGAGAAACAGAGGGGCGCATACAGGAGGTGTGTGTTTTTTGGAGGGGCTGAAACAGTAGGCAGCGTCTGGGGTGCCATTTCACCTAACTTCAGCCCAGTACATACCATTGTTGTAATATATCACTGTTAAATCTAAATGCCAGTAACTGTGAATGTCCCTCTGTGAGATGAGCCAATAAATATAGTGCTGTACATAGGTATTGTAGCTACAGATCAGCCTGTGTATACCACTCTTAAAGTTTGTAGCTGGATGGGGGGGCAGTAACAGGGTGATTCTTAGACTGGAAGTGGGAAGATTATTAAACTGTTTTTTTTAATTAATTTTCCGAATTCGCCGCAAGCCCCACCCGCCCCTGAAAGAGACAAATCATTCAAGTCATTAGTTTATTGCCACGCCCACTACGAATTCTGACAAATGAGAGTCCGAGTTTCCGCGGGGCCAAAGTCAAGGGCGTTATAAAGTTTTGTGTTGAGAGCTCACGAGCTCAGTGTAACTTTGTCACTTGTTCAGTCCTTGTCTGGAGTTTGAGGTAAGACTTTTTAGGGCGTTGTTTCTCAGTGAGGCTGTTTTGGGTCATATTTTAGGTTGCTCTCGTCTCATCTTGCATTCTTGATTAATATCCCGTCTCTCAAAAGTGTTTAGCTTCAACTTCGCTGTTCAGGGATTGGTGCAACCCCAAAAATAATTGGGGGGGCAAAGGCCGTAGTTTGGGGACTGTTACGTTATAGTTAAAGTATATAACAATTTTTATTTGGCATGTATTTTTGAATCATTGTTAATAGATAGTTTCTATGATTTACTATAAATGAAAGCATTTTGTCGGGGGGGGGGGGTGGAGATAAACATATGAAGTAAAATCGTGGCTGTTGGTACATTCTTTACACAACTTTGCATCGCTGTCGTGTAATGACCTCTGCGCTAAATAACTACAGTGATGATATTAAAATGACTCTAGTTTCTATCTTTTCTCCCTATAATTATATTCAGACTTTGTGTCCTGGACTGTGTAATGCATGGCGTTTGTTTTTCTGTTTAGTAGGAGGTGTGCATTGTGCATCTCGCTTTCTGTTGAATTTTGTTTCGTTCAAGTTGTGGTTCGGTGTGTTTGTACATGTTGCATACCTCGTTCGGGGAATGGCATCCTATCTTGGTACGCAGAAGTACTGTTATCCAGGTGCTTCCGCTGTCAGCCGTGCATCCAGTTGCCCTGCACACCCACTTGCACTAATCTTAACCAAAATGGGTGAATAAATGTCTAAAAAATAGGGAGAATGTTTAAATATTGCTCTTATAAAGTTAGTTATTATAATAAAGGGTTTTGTAATATGCATTTTCTGAAGGATATGATTCTGAAACTGATGTCTCTATTTGGTGACTTCTAACCTTAATGATTTGCTAGAAAACTTTATATTTTGAGTAACTGACCCAAAAGCTACACATTCAGTGAAAAATCTGGACAGTTGACAGGTATGCCCATCTGTTAGTTCTGTCTGCTCATAATGTGCCTTAGGCACAGGCCAACTAGGCTGCCTAGGGTGCTGCTCTAGCAGGGGTTCTTTTTCTGATAACCTGAATGGTGTAGGTAGACCAAGATGGGGGCACCAGGTGGTGTGGGGGTGCTATGGAGGTATTTTGACTAGCTGGCCCTGTGTCTGCTTCCTTGGGAAGCATTGCTGTTTGTGACATAATGTGATTTATGGTTTTAGGAGTGTGGTGTGTTCTGGTCAGGACATTATCCTTAGTTGTCACCTGTACTTTAAAAAAAACACTTACTTTACTTTAGTGAGGGTACTATCAGATATGAGCATTTGTAGGCTCATCCTAGGTTATGTAGTGTAACAGGAAAGTGCTATTAAATGTTTTAAGTTGTATGTAAAGAAAATCCACCCATTCCTAAAGTCCTAAATTAGGATCAGAAGTATGTAATGCATAATACAGATGTTACAGGTGAGACAGATGTCATCCATCCAAGTGAAATCTACTTTATGTAGACATGAGATACAATTATGTAAGTAAATTGTTTGCAGTGAATAGAGTAGAAATTGTGGTATATTAAGATCTGTCAGGAGCAGTACATTTTGGATATATAGTAAGGAATGGATACTGCAAATGGGAAGCAGTGGATATCAGTTCCTATGCTGGAGAGCTTAGGAGACTAAGCAACTAAGGTTTTTTGGGCAGTGTAATAACTGGAGCCTTGGAAGCTAATGTTCTTTCCTAGGCTTTGTCCAACATATGACAAATGTCATGTCAGTTAGCAGTGAAGCTTCATTTCATGTTTATTTTGCTAGTTTGTATGTATTTTACATTTGTTTAATTTGGTAAGTGAAATGGACTCATTTTAGGCAGAATGAGTTTATAGACTGAAACAGTGTTCATGATTAGCGTGTGATTGACCTTGATATTTTATTACATTTGTTGACCGTGTATGTCTGACTAGGCCAGAGGCCTGTTTTCAGTGGGGAGAAAATCTCCACAGTAATACAAGACAATAAACAAATATAGTAACAGACATTAGTACAGCAGAACTATTTACGGCATATAGAAAACCATACAAAGCCAAGTTCATTTTACTAGTGAAGAGCCAGGGGGAGAAATCTCCACAGTAGCACAAAACAAATATTTTACAGTAAATGTAAAATAACAGTAGAACTGCACAATGAATGTAGGAACAACCCAGTAGCAGTAAATATAATACAATCAGAATGGAACAAGAGCAAGCAGTATAAAGTATGTTGGTTTACAAGAGGGATGTTAGATGATCAGGTGAGATAGGCAAGTAAAGGTGGGGAAATTAGCCTGGGGAGAGGTGGGACTAAGGCAGTACTGTAGGAGTGATTTGAACTGGTTATGTACTGGATTTTTTGTTTGGGAGGGTGTTCGAGTTTGGCTCTTTTGTATGAATAGTCGCAGTGTTGGTTTACAGTATAATTCCATAGTTACTGTTCATACAGTGTTGAGTAAATGGGTTCATAGGTAGGTACTAGGCTGTCTGCCCTGGGGCCTATACAAGCCCAGCCAAAAAGGTACCCTGGCTTTTGCCACCCAAGAAAATTATTTTCCTGTGCCACTGTCGAGCAGAGCCACAGGTTATCCCTGGGGTGAATTTCCTATTTCCCATCCAATCAAGATTTTTCTTGAGTGCTAATGAGGAGCTTTGTTTGATATAGATAGGTAGTTTATTCCAGAGTATGGGAAGTCTCTGGAACAGGAATCTATCCCTCTGGGTGACAAGGTTTAGGTCCCTAGAGCATGTAGCTCTGAGGGATTGGGATTTCTTTCAGTGGAGCATGTCCCAACAGCTCTGGGTTTGACATAGCTTTGTCTGTTAGGCAGAGATCACCTCTGAGTAGGGCAATATGCGACTGAGTAAAGATGGAGTTTATTGAGACTGTCGGCATAGGGCATCTGTGTGAGGCTGGTAATCTTTGAGGTATTTCTGCGGCCTTTCCAGTTGTTGTCTTGTGAGGTACATACCAAAAGGGGCGTTGTACTCTATAATGGGTCTGAGTGAGTAGAGGGGAAGAATGACCTCTCTTTTTCTGGTGAGAAACCTTGTGATTAGGTGTGTCATGTAGGATTTCTTTACTGTGGCGATGTGATTATCAAAGGAGAGACTACTGTCCACCTATGTCCCAAGGTCTCATCACACGTTCAGTGTTGAGTATACTACCGCCTATGTTGTAGTTCATGGGTACAAAATTTTTACCAAAGGGGATGACTATCCACTTTTTGGCATTGAGCTTGAGGCCATGGTTTGATACCAGGCATCTGTGAGGCCGTTTTGTAGGATGTCCACATCATTGAGTTTTGATTATGGCTCCTAGTTTGCAGTCATCTGCAAACTTCGTTAGCCAGAAACCTTCTCTGTTAGCCTGTATTTAAGAGAAGTAGATGCCAAACAGGAGGACCCAGGACTGAACCCTGTGGTATTCCACTAGTCACTGGTCTAAAGTCAGATTTGGAGTCTTCTACTTTCACAGTGTGGATTCTGTCAGTGAGCCAGTTGGCAGCCCATCTTGTGACATGGGGATTTATACCTAGTTTAGTGAGTTTATCTACAATTCGAGTGGGGATGGTGTCAAAAGCCTTGGCAAGATCTAGATAGGCTGTGTGAACCACCTTACTTAAAAGTCCATCAGTTTTTTGAGGCTATGATTGAACATGGTACTTGGGTGGGGTGCCAGTTTGTTCTGTAGTTCGTGTAGAACTCTGCCTGGGATGTCTGCTCCCATGGATGCTGTGTTTTTGGCTTTGGGGAGTTTTTTACCTGTGCAGCTGTGATTACAGGAACTTTGCATTCTTCGGTATAGAGATGAGCTCTTTAGGGGGTGAGAGGGGGGTAAAGTTAGCACTGAACCTATCTGCCAGGATGTTGGCAATATCAGTTGGGTCCATATATTTAGTGTCGTGCTGTAACTCAAAGCAGATCTGAGTGTTGCCATTGAGATTCTTGACACGGCTATAGAATTTTTTTGTGGTTACCTTTTAGAATCTGTGGCGATTTTTGTTTTCGTAACTAGCTTTGGAGGATTTTATCCGGTATTGTAGCTTCTTACTGAGGCTGACCAGGGAGCTTCTCCACTCGTGGGATTTTACACTCTTGCAAGAGTTTCTTCCTTCTGTTGTATAGTTTGTTTATGGCAGGGGACCACCAGATTGGTTTCCTTTCTTTTGAATAGCGTCTTGGTTCTGTTTGGATAACACGATCCATGCACTCATGTAAGTGCTTATAAAGTGCAATTGTGTAGGATTCAGTAGTCGTAACTGTATTGTCAATCTGCATGGGTGTCATGAAGTTCACCACTTCTGTCTTGAGCATGAAGTTGGCTTTGGAGAATTTTTTTACCGTGGTTTCCTTAATGGGGGGTGGAGGCAGGATGTGGATATCTAGGGTAATTAGTTTATGGTCGGAGCGGACCAATGAGGTGTTGTCTTCAGGTGTGAACACCAGTCCCTCATATTGGTAATGACTAGATCCAGGATATTGTTGCCCTTGGTGGGGGTGTGGAGAAGTTGATCCAGGGCATTGGAGTTTATGAATTCCAGGAACCGTTTAACAAAAGTTGCTACATGCGTAGTTTTCCAGTTAATGGTGGGGTAGTTGAAATTGCCCATTAGGGTGTTTGGTTGAACCCTAATATTTTCCAGTACATCAAGAAAAGGATTGTGAATCCTGGGGCATGGTGGGGGATCTGTAGCAAGCTACAATTTGGATTGCAGTCTTGCCCAGTTGCACTTGAATAACCTTGGCTGCATTATGCTGAGCAACTAGCCTGGAGGTGTGGGTTTCCTTAATGAATATGGATACCTCTGCCTTTGGTGTTCTGGTCCAGGTTACATGGCCGAAGTGTGGTATGAGTTATAGCCTGATAGTGCAGGGGTGCTCTCTGGAGCCTTGAACCAGGTCTTGGTCACTGCACATATATCTGTTCTCCATTTTAAGGAGTTTCTCAAGTGAGTGCATTGAGTTTGACTTCTAGCATTGAGTAGCATCACCCTCAGTTTTTGCTTGCCTGTTAGTGGTGAATTTGTCATTTGAACCTTGTCTAAAAAAGGCACTAGGGGTGGCAAGAACCTTGGCCAGTATCCAGAATCTCAGGGGTGACAGGTGCAGGCCATCTCTGGCACAGCATCATGGTCTGTTGACCATGTCATCCCAGGCAGACAGATACTGGATCCCTTTAGAATGGCACCAGAAGCTTAGCCAATTGTTGAAGTCAATCATTTTGTTTTACTGTGGCATCATTCTGGGTGATGGTAGAACCCTACTAGGAGAGGGTCATACCTGTTTGGGCTACAAGATCTGAGCTTCCATGTTGTCCAGGGAGGTACATCTCGGGTCTTTCACACCAACATGGATAATGACTGTCATATTTGTACTTGTTGAGTGACCTGAGTGAGTTATGTGGTGGATCCTGGCTCCTGACAGCTGATGGTAACCTTGTTTAGCCCGGTGAATGGAACATTATTGTGCTCTGACTAGAGTTGCCTATGACTCGTGTTTTGGGTATGTTTTGGCTTATTGGCTGTGGTTGAGTGGCACACTTAAGTCTGCAGTCTGTCATTTGGGTTGTGTTGGGGGGTGGAGGTTGCTTGCATTTCTGCTTTGGAGCTCTCTTGTTTGAGCAGATTGAGAGCCTCCGCAAATGTTTTTGTGTCTGTGTGGATTTTGCTGGTGTAGATTTAGTGAGACTGAGTGGTGTTGTGCAAGTTTTTACCTTCTGACTGTCAAGTTCAGTCTTTATTGGAGAGCTTTACCTCCAGTTTGGCTAGATAAGTGCATCACAGGGTTGGGGGTTGTCTGTGTACATGAGGCAATTTCTACATTGCCCCAAGATGCCCAGATTCATCAGACAGGAGAGAACACTAGGCGCTGACCCTTGGACATGCCTGAATAAAAAAAAACTATTCCTCCTAGATAAGTGAGGAAAGTGAGTACAAGAGCTGTTTCACTCCAAGCAAGTGAGGAAAGTACCAAAACTGTTCCTCTAGGTTACGAGGAAGGTTGAGTGCTGTAGTAATTGGTAGGTTTAGTGCTTACAAGCTGACAAAGTGCTGATCACAAATGAGCAAATTAGTGCTAAAAGTAAGAATCTGTATCTAGACTAAACTAGTTACAGGAAAGGGGAAACGAGTGTAAATGGGGCTTTTTAATCAAAGTTGAGATTGAAAAAACTGCCCAAACGGCCAATGACTTCTATTTCTGTGCCAGAACCACTCCTTATGTGGTAGGTTACCTAGTGCTTACCACTCCCACTGATCAGCTAGAAGGCTTCCCTCCAACATAGAATGCTTTGGGGTGGGGGGGCTCAGAAGCTTGCATACAGTCCTGGATACAGCAAATCTGAATCTGGACTACACTAGTTACAGGAAAGGTCTGTAAAGTAGCTAAACCAGCAGTCAAAACAATTCAAATGTAGTGCGAGCTAGCACACTTGAGTATGTAGCGATGTTAGACCAAACAGTTTAAAAAAAAATGCAGTAGTTGGCTACACATG
This sequence comes from Protopterus annectens, assembly GCF_019279795.1. NCBI lineage: Eukaryota > Metazoa > Chordata > Ceratodontiformes > Protopteridae > Protopterus > Protopterus annectens. The sequence goes on along the minus strand of NC_056747.1, from coordinate 660,518 downwards.
GCGTTGTGATGAAGCCCTGACTCTGATCTAGATGCCGTTTTGTGAATTAATGTTATGGCTGTTGAAGGACTGGATGGGGAAGTTCTGAATGAGTTAAATCTTCAGGGCCCCCAATTCTGGGAGGAATGGCTGTAGTTTGTCCCCCTCTTGGCACTGCATGGTGAAACCTTAACTGACCCAAATAGTCAAATTAATGGCATGGTTACTGGAGGGGAATAACCATGGAAGCTGAAGTGAGGAATTTCTTAGAGCCACCCTCCAGAATAAGTAATCTAAACTTGGCACTTGGGTAACAGTCCAAGCGGTGTTTAATACTCCTCCAAGGTGATTAGCTGCATTGTGCCACAAAGCCCTGCTAGGGGGGAAGCAGTTCTTGGGGTAGACCCCTCTTCAAGACCCGGTAACTGTCCTTCCCTAGCAAGAAGAACTGTAGCAGGGAGTGGAATGCCCAAATGATGATATTCGGGCATGAGTGAATGGACTGTAGGGCAGTCCCCTACCAGGGGATGCCTGCTCATGTCTGCATGGAGTGAATGGCCTAATTGTGGACAGGCAATACAGCCCATGGACAGGGTTCTGTGATAAGATTGTGGGGGAGGGGGGTAAAAATTCTTGGCATAAGAATCTGCATTAATTTATACGTAAGGATTTTGCAAGTAGAATGGTTGTGATCTCTTGGGTTAGATAAAAGGTAGTGACAAAATTGCATAACTTAAGCATAAAATATTTAAAAGTAAAGCACTAGGTGTAGTGTTTAAAAATGTGGTAAAATAGCCTTTTATAATTTGAGGAAGACTGGTGACTGTAATGGTTGGAGGGTGTTTGGAGACTGGTAACCTGCTTGTAGGCACAGCTGTAGCAGTCACATGCTTGGGAGTACTACTTTTTAAGGCTGTGGATCAGTGTGCACCTTATGTGCAGAGATGTGCCTTATAGCAAACCTGCTGCCCACAAGGGAGAGGGTGTACCCACAGCATATTTGTGTAGTGCTAAGACATGCTAACATGATCTATTCTACCACCTTTGTCAAATCTGCGTCCTTTACTTTTAACTGATTACTACTCTATTAAACATCTTATCTCCGTGTACATTAGTATTCTGGGGGGTGTGCTAGTTTGGGACAGAATAACCTCTTGAGCTCCTGCTTTCAGCAAATCTTTAAGAACTCTCCCAATTGCCAGCCTTACACAGTCTAGCGTTTACTGTTAACTGATTACTAGTGTGATTACTTTCAAATGCAAACTTAACCCTAATTTTTTTCCCTTCCTCAGTCCAAAAACGATTAATTTTTCCTGTTGTCTTAGGTGTAGGTGCTTGGCAATGGATGTGTTCTACATATAAAAACAGCCTTTTGTCAAAAATGTAATCCCCTCGTTATTTGATGTGGAATTCTAAATCTAGCCTGTACAGGATACTGTTAACCTGTGCCCACTCCCACAGATTAAGTGGGCCTGTGTGCTCACTCCCACAGATTGTGGGACAACTGTATTTTTCAAGCTCCAACATTAAGGGGTGAATTTCCCCCCTCTTTCTGTTGTGCAGTCTGTCAATTATTTTATGAACGATGGTGAATAAACTTGCTTTTTAGTGACTAATCACTTATGTGTGCACACGTGTCATCAACTCCCTCTTTCCATTGTCTGCATGGGGTTGGGGTGTTGGTCAGCTGTCAATCTCTGTTCAACTCTCCTACTTTCAACATGTCTGACGACTGCAGGTCTTCTCTCACAATCCCTCCATCCATCTTTGCCAGACACTCTTGCTTCTCTTGTATTCTTTCTGTATGTCCCAAATCTTCATTTGACTGTCTTGCTTTTCTGCACATGTGCCCAAGCTGCTATCCGTTTAACCTCTGCTGCAATTGTGGGGTACTTTGGCTTCTGCTCCTGTGCCCTCATTCTTCATCTGTCCCACAGTGTGCATCCTACTGCCCAAATCAGGTACGTTGTCTCTCGCCTCTAGCTTCCACAACTACTCTGCTTTTACTGCCCAGACTTCTGTGCCATACAGTAGTACTGGTCACACCACTGTCTGCATACTTTTCAGCCACTAGCATTTTTGTCATATGCTGTACCTGACACTCCGTTGATTGCAACCCCTCTGATGCTAGCTGACCTAATCATTCAGATGTAACTGACCTCAGTCCTGCTGCATGTGGATGGGTTAGTGGACAGACTAATCAAATGTGCAAAAACCTGCACTCTTCCAGTCAGTAGAGGTATATACAGACCTAGTCACTAAGATGGTCACAGTGGAGGTATGTACAGACCTAGTCTCATATGTTTGGGGGAATTGAACATTTCAGGTCTGAAGCTGGTGGTAGCAGTGCAGTTTAATTGTGTAACTTTGCTGATTTGTAATTTGGATTCAACATTGCATCTTTGTCATTTTTCTCTTGTGCATCTTCAGTGAGAGCTTTGGTTCTTTGACTTTTTTTTTTTTTCTTTAAGCCACACTTGCAGAAACATGGCTTCTAATGAAAGTGATGTGACCGGGACTCTGTTAAATACCGAAGACCAGCAGGTAGGCATTGACGGCTTTTGCTGTCTGCTGCACAGTTTTGTTTGTGTATAGTACATGCATGTGTTTATATAAATCGTGTACATTAAAATAATGTGTATACAGTACACTGTTTAGTGTATTGAATTTTTGCATTATGAAAAGGCTGTGTAGCTGAAGTGCAGCACATAGTGTAATTCTGGACAGTTAACAGTGGGGGCCTAAACATTTTGGACAGTGTTCATTGAGCTGATTAGTAACCAAAGCTGTAATGTTACACTTGAGTAGTGGTTAGACTTAAAGGCCTGCCCAGTAATGCTGCTCTGTACTAGGCAGTATGAGGCTGGCTGCTGTATTGATGGCTTTCAGGGGTGCAGCCTGTGCTAACTGGGGCCCATAAGCAGCACTGTGCTACTGTTAAATGTAGATTGCACTTTGCCCTGGGAAGTGGGCAGCTCTTTGTACTAGTTGGCTTTATTCTCTCTTGGGCAACTCTTAATGCTTTAGTGACTGGGAAGGGGAAATGTCAGAAGTTTTTGTGAAGAGCTTTGACTTCATTGGGTGTGAAAGGTTTCTGTGCCTTTATAGGTTTGTAGGTACTATGCTATCTGCCTGAAGGCATGTATAAGCCTTGCCAATTCTGCAAAAGACTGTTGCATGTTTTTGGGAGAAAAAGGATGCAAAGGAGACCCAGTTAAAGAAAAGACTTCTCTACCTCAATATAATCTGCCCTGAGGAAACTGACTAGTGTAGAAATGTTACAGAAGGAAGGGTGGACTTTATTTCTATCTGTGGTGCTAGTGTATACCCTGATGGTGAACATGCCAATCTCCTTCCCACCCCCCCAAAAAAAACTAACCTGCACTGCTGGGTTTCTTAGCTGTTGTGGATAGCTACTGTGACAGTTACTTTATTTGGAGGTTACCATCTATCTGACAGTGTCGTGTCAGTGACGGCAGCAGTGAACGCTTTGTCTACTCCAGACTGATCTCCCACAGATCACAAATAACATTTAGGCCCTTTCACCCCATGAACATGCTGGACCTGGTGCACTCAAGAGTGCTGCACCCCCCTTCATCCTAATGTTGTTAATTGAGGTTGTGCACATACTGGTGAGGTCCATTTCCTTTTGAAAGTGTTTGGTAACCCTAGAACACTTAAGTTGTGAGTGATTCAATGCCCCTCCCAACCGGAGTTCGCAGCAGCCTATCTGGAATTGTTCAGAGACCTGTATAACCATATACATTGCTGTATAGTGGCTGCTGTACCTACTAGAAGTAAGTTGAAAACACTGGAATCCTAAGCTTAATTGGGTGTATAACGAAAGTCATGTACCTACTAGAAGTAAGCCCAAAACTCTAAAACATGAATCCTAAGCTTAACTGGGTATGTAACAAGTCATGACCAACATGGGGAAGAGTAGCTCCCCACAATGATGGGGACTCTCTAAACTAAACGGGGCAACTAGGAGGACCAAGTTCAACGAGGCTGAAGCTTGTCTTTAGCATGTCCGACTATCAAGGCCTTCGACAGTTGTGCCAGGGGCCACACATCAGTGTGCCTTATTGGTGATCAGTGGTGCAACCTGACAAATTCAGCTCAAACTTCAGTCGCCTCCCTCTATGAAGTACCTACTAGCATAACTCCTTAACTGTTAAGAGGGAGCAAGTCCTGGTGGTCCTTGACAAAGCCAAAAACAGCCTCTGTAGGCCTTTACAATATCCCAAGATGTCACCTAAATAGCTAGATACATAACCTATCTGTACACTCAAGTCACTTCTCAACTGAAGCCCCAAATGGGCTCTACTTAAGGGTGGACCAACTTAGTGTGGAAATTGCAAACCTGCAAGTCTGGTCAATATGCAAAGCCATGGAACAAGCTATGGAAATGATTAGCCATAGGAAGCTTCAGACACTTTGTGCAAAACAGGTTTAGATTTCCATGGAAGATCATACCTACTAAACCTGATGCTCTTAAGAGCCTCCAAGGCAGTGGATTTGGTGGGGGGGGGGGTCAGTGCGTACTGGCCTACTTGGACTGGGTTGAGGCTTTCAACACAGTACCCACTTTGGTATAGTTACACTTACCAGACTGGGCATAAACCTTTACATAACTGCTGGGTAATGGGTCTTGCTCATGAGGTCTGGATTGGTGAGCTCCTCCACTAAGGCTGGTGACCAAGCAGTGTATTTTCAACTTTGGGACTGCTCCTGTTTGGCATGTACTCGGAGGTAAAGGCTAATGTCTGGGGCCTTTGGCTGACATTAGGAGTGGTCATAGATTCCCCCATGATACCTCTTACAAGAGGGTGTAATACAAATGACGTTCCTAATTCACAAACCTAAAATCAATTTCATGAAATGAATTGCATTGCCTTTGTTTTGGGGGGGGGGGGGTGCCACCCTGGCTAATTACTCCATCAAAAAGACACCCTAAGAGGTGACCCAGTAGCCTGGTATCTGGGAACAGATGTAGACAGTAATTTTGGCCTTTCATCATGTGGCCAAGGTAGTAAGCATTTCACATTGACCAGCTTGTAAGTGCATGGCATCCAGGCCAAAGAGTTCATACTGGTATAAATGCACTTTCCTGAATGGCTCGCCTTAAAGTCCTGTGACTCTACTCTATATTTACAGGTTACTGAGAGGTGCTCTATGGCTGTCACACAAGTCATCCTCCGATCCAGCTCAGGCCAAAGCCACAAATTTGGGTTGTGCATGATCTAAATCAAGATGCATGTCTCTACCACTTATGAATGGGTTGGTGAGATCTCCAGTACCCATTGCACTTTGAAATGGTTCTAATATCCAGCTGTAGCTAGGCATCTGCTGAGATTTTGCATTCCTGCAAGAGACGTGTAATGTGTGGGCTGTCCAGATACCATTGAGTACAGTACAACGCTGCTCCTGTAGTCCCTTAGTCATTCTGTCATTTTCTCTCTGCAGTACATCTTTGCCTCCATATGGATTTAGAACCTTCTTGGCATTTGTTACCTTGTGTTTCTTAGATGGGATTTAAACCCTCTGCAGTACATCTTTGCCTCCATATGGATTGTTAGAACCTTCTTGGTGTTTGCTACCTTGTGTTTTCTTAGATGGGATTTGAATGGCTGAACTCTTCATTCCCCTTCTAAGAAGTCTAACTTCTGACAGTTTCAGATGCAGGTCTACCAACTACTTCCTTTGCAATAACGAGACCATCAGTACTGCCCCCCCAAACATAAATTTTCCCATGTGACAAAAACAGTCTTATACAAGTTGAACACCTGCAAAATATCGCTTTAGTTGCAAACATTTTACATCACTTATAAACCATCCAGTCAGTGTCAGTCAAGCATTAAAAGTCTCATTCAAATCCTGCCTCAAACCTCATTCTGTGTTGCATATATTTCCACAAATAAGTTTTTTTCTATGTAGTTTGCTTCCCTTTTCTGAAAATCCCAGTTCCAGTTTTCTCTTACTACTTTCACTACTAGCAAAGTTGGTCTAGACATTTATTTCCATTTTCTAGTAATTGGCAGTCACCATAATGGGCTTCAGCAAGGCTTGCCTATGTGTAGGCAATTCTGACTATCATAACTCGTAATATCTCCCCAGGCAGTCCAGTCTGCTCACCTAGTATGTCCAGAATGGTCTACAGGGAATCCCTGAAGTCTTCCAGCTCATTACATTCACAAAAACCGTTCCCAGCTACCTCTCGCCTGTCACCTCCAACATTTGCTCCCCACCTGAGGAAAACTTCCTACTTGGGGAATAAAAATACCTGTGTACACTTCAGGCAAAGATCCTACATTTTCTAGACTTAGTTGCATGTTTGGGAGATGTACATATATCCTCCCATTGTTTGAATTGTATATCCAATCTCTTCCAATTATTTCTTACTACTTCAGAGTCTATCATGCAATATTTTATATGCTTTATTGCTTTTTAATGGCAGCTTATGTTGTAGATTCTTTAGAAAACTCTACAGTGCTGGCCTTTCATTTAGGAGCCCCTATTTTTTTGCCTTCCCCATCAAGGATTGGCATAAGTATAGGAAATCTCTCTCCTGCAGTCCAAATAAGTTCTTGGCCTCTTCCCATTCCATTACCTTTCACTTTCCAGTTATTTACTCCCAATACCTTGGTTCCTTTGCCATTTTTGTGCAATAAATTCTAGCCCCCTCTTGACTGTGTCCTTAACTACAGTCATCCCAATCGTAAAAAATCTCTTATGCTGGTTTGATTCTTGGAATACTCCCTGCTGCTTTGAGTAGAATACTCTATGATTTTGGTTTTCCTTTGGAGCCTGCATCCAAAATACCAATCTTATTCCTGAGCTTCCTCCCTGTCTGCATCCAAAATACCAGTCTTATTCCTGAGCTTCCTCATTGTCAGTGTCCAAAATACCAGTCTTATTCCTGAGCTTCCTCATTGTCAGTGTCCAAAATACCAGTCTTATTCCTGAGCTTCCTCCCTGTCTGCATCATTCTCTTCCACTTTGAATTGGTTTTCTGCTTGTGGTGTGTACAAGAGCCTTAACTATGCTCTAAAATACCCACAAATTTAGGTAGTCCTAGTCCACCTTGTTCTATTGGTAGAATTATCTTATCCCACTTGACCCTGGCTGAACTTCTCTAGCTGATAAAATTGTGCCTGACTTGTGCAAGTCTAAATGGACTAAATATTTAAATGGCTTTTATCTTGGTATCCATGTAACTTCACTTCATTTGTGTATCCTCTAGTCTCTTCCCACATCCTTAGCTGCCACCAGAGTAGTTTCTAACCCAAATTTTTTACTTGAGGACATGATAAAATAGATATTGTTGGACCAATTCATGTGGGTACATTTACCACATCCAGTAGTCTCTAACATAAAAGTGGGACACCATGCTATCTTGTGCTCTTCCAGTGCTGTAAGTGGGACACTGGCCTCTGGAAGTGGGTGATGGATTGTCCTTTCTTCCCAGTAAGTATCTTCATGCAGCCATGCACTGTAAAATAGGTGCAGTCAGGAATTACCTTTGTGGAGCATATACTTAAGTGATGCCACTTGTCTCCCTCTTACAAAATGAGATGTGGCCATTGGTGTGAAACTCCCTCCTATGGCCCCCTAACTGGAAGGGACTGTCTTAATATTTTCTTTAACTGACACTAGCTGTATCTGATACAGTAGCCTGCTTGGCAGCAAAGTTCTACCAGAACTGGGGAAAAACAAAAACAGTTGTACCAAAGTTATGGACCCGTTTAAGCTTTCTATCCTCTTAGGAGGGACTTGAATGCTTGGTGACTTTTCCCCATTCTAAAAACGGTTTAAGTGGATGTGACTTGAGTCTACCAGGCCAGGGTACAGGCCATTGACTTAACTGCAGTTTCGAGACTACCAAACTTTTTGTATACCATGGTTGGTTCTTTCATGTCACTTTGCCCTTGTTGCTTTGGACACATGTACCCTCTTGCAGTTGTGCTGTCTAGATGGAGGATTCTGTTTTGCCCACTTCTCTGTAGTGTTGGCACTAATCTGTTAACAGGTTTTTGTCCTCAAAAGTACTAAATGCTTTAACAGTCGTAAGTTTTCCCTAGTTTGGTATTTTATACCTGCCTGCTTCAGGAGTAAGCTTGGCATTGAAACATTTTTCAACAATGTAAAACTGTGGAAAATATGCTGCATGTTTCTGCATCCATGAACAAGAGTTGATAACCATTTGCCCCCTTATTAATGCTGATTGCACACTATCAAATGCTCAAGTTTCACTTGGCCTTTCAGATGCTTGTCTGTCTGGCAGTATACCTGGTCTCTAGGGGATGTGCTGTGACCTACATGCCAAAAGTGATCCTGTGTGCGTAGGATGGGCTGAGCTGTCATTGGCTTTTGTTTAAGCTTCTACAGTAAGTGCGTCACTCTACAGTAAGTGCGTCACTCTACAGTAAGTGCGTCACTCTACAGTAAGTGCGTCACTCTACAGTAAGTGCGTCACTCTACAGTAAGTGCGTCACTCTACAGTAAGTGCGCCACTCTACAGTAAGTGCGCCACTCTACAGTAAGTGCGTCTCATTACCATTGGTTATCTCCATGCAACTGAAATTATTTGGATTTGAAAGATTAATCCAAAGTGGGCTAATTACTTTTTGTACATGGATAACTTAAGTCTGACAAATTAAACTTTGTGGAGATGTTTATCAGTGTACAGGACATGGGTAACTATCAACAGTAAAACATTACATCAGAAGCAAGAAGCCAATGCATTCTCTAAATAAAGTAGCCTCCCTGCTTCATTTAAACTTGGTCTTGGTGGCATGACCAGCAGAAGGTAAAGCACGTGAAGTCTTGCTAACATTGTTAGTTTCCCACTGTTGCAGGTGTTCAGCCTACATTGGGCACAGTTAGAGGTTTTACGTAGCTGTAAGTGCTCTTGATGGCCATTTTGTTCCACTGTCTGCCCTGCTTTTCTTCAGCCTTTAATATTCCATGTTTTTCTGAATAGTGATTTTCTGTAATTATCAGATTTTACCACTTTTTTGTTGTAATGGATGTGTATATAATTGAGAAGTTTGCATTCCATTGCAATTGTACAGAAAGGTCCTTGCTATGCCAGAGTTTTCTTTAAGCTGCTCCCGTGAGGGATCGCCACAGCAGAAACTGTTTCCATTTCTTTCTGTCCTGCATCTTGCTCTCACCAATCACCTGCATGTCCTCTCTCTCCACATCCATAAACCTTATCTTGGGCCTTCCTCTTCCTGTTACCTGGCAGCTTCATCCTTGGCATCTTTTTTTCCAATATACTCTGCATCCCTCCACAGCACATGTCCAAACCAATGTAATATTGCCTCTCTGGCTTTGTTTCCAAACCTTTCAATCTAGGCTGACCTAATATACTTATTCCTAATCCTGTCCATCCTTGTTACACCCAGTGCATATTTAACATCCTCATCAGACTCCTGCCTTTTTGTCAATGCCACTGTCTCCATATAACATAGCTGGTCTCACTATCCTCTTGTAGACCTTCACTTTCACTCTTACTGGTACTAGTCTGTCAAATCACTGACACCACCACCCACTCCATCCTGCCTGTACTCTCCACCTCTTCCACACTCACCATTACTCTGAACTGTTAATCCCAAGTATTTAAACTCCTCCGCCTTCACCTCCTGCTGACCTCCATTCCTCTTCTCTCTAGAGCATATCTCCACCTCTCCAGGGTCTTCTCCCACCTGTTCCTACACTCACTACAGATCACAATGTCATCTGCAAACATCATAGTCCACAGGCACTCCTGTCTGATCTAGTCTGTCAACCTGTCCATCACCATTACAAATAAGGGGCTCGGAGCTGAACCTTTATGTAATCCCACCTCCACCTTAAACTCTTAGTTACTCCCACCATAGATCTCACCGCTGTCACACTACCCTCGTACATATCCTGTACCACTTGCATACTTCTCTGACACTCCCGACTTCCTCATAAATACCAACTCCTCTAGGCACCCTGTCATATTCTTTCTCTAAATCCAGACTCCATGAAACTCTTGACATTCTCTGTACTTCAACACTCTTGAAGCAAACCTTGCATCTGTAGTGCTCTTTCCTGGCCTGAAACCATACTGCTGATCACTAATCACCTCCCTTCTTAACCTAGCTTCCACTACTCTTTCCCATAACTTCATGCTGTGACTGATCAATTTAATCCCTCTGTAGTTACTACAGCTCTGCACATCACCCTTATTCTTAAATCCGTACCAAAACACTTCTCCATTCCTCAGGCATCCTCTTCCTTTCCAAGATTTCATTAAACAATCAAACTCCACTGCCATTTCACCTAAACACCTCCATGCTTCCACAGGTATGTCATCTGGACCAACAGCCTTTCCATAAAATTTGAACTGCATGGCTTACTGAAAAGTAATGGACCTGTTATTTCTTTGAACCTTAAATGTTGCTGTAATTTTTAGGCCAGGAGTACATATTTTAAAAGTTGTTTATCCAAAGCCATAAAAATGGGGACTGGTGCATAGTATTCAATTTCTTATTGGAAACTGAGCATACCTGCTTAGCTGTACTGCTTACCAGTACCACACAATGGGTGCATATGCACAGACAACCCTACACTGCACCCACATACCACTCAACATCCACACTGCCTAAATAAGCTGTCAGTAAATATTTGAATTGGGAGGGGGGTAAATCACCTCCCTACCAGGGGGCTATCCCTTAGACCTAGTTGACAGACTGCACATATATGGCATGTGTTGTATGGGGACACTGCCATCGCCTATCTTGCACAACAGCTGTGCAGACACCATCAAACACTGAAGCACCACCTCTCCCATTTGTACACTAGTATTCTTCCTGTGAAATCCACTGGCTGCTCTGACACAAAGGTATCTGGTTCTGTTTGTATTCATGAACAGAGTATTTTCTAATCTGTAAAAGGCTATTTTGCGACCATTCCTCTTACTAGTGGTCTCCCTCTGGCAGTACCTTTATCAAGAGAGGCTGTACCATTTAATTTAAGAAACAAGTTGTGGGCAACTTACCAGTCACCTAGGTTGTGTCCTGCTTAACATGCAGGAAGTTTTTATTCCCGAGGTTTGAGGTCCTGGCTAAAACCTGCCACTTGGGTCCTTGTATTTGTTGAGGTATTGAGTTGCAAAGTAAGTGTTGCTTTTGGTGTGGTAAGCAAGGTGGAAAGCTCCAAAAACATAGGCACCTTAATGAAGGTCCCTTTCAGCCTCCGTTAGCTTAGGGACTTGAAGCCTGTGATTCTTGTCATGTCTATGGACATTCCAGTTGCAAAGGACACTAGGCCTAAACATGTTCTATGTGGACCAACTTAAGTATCTCTTGGTATCCTACAGACTTGTAAGAAATGACCAGTGTGCCATTATTGGGACCCGATAATGGATTTACTGCACATCAAGTCAAATGGCATTAAAAATGCTGTCTAGGTCTAAACTTCTGAAAACCTAATTGGAACAGTTTGGAAGGATTGGTATATCTTGCAGAGGATGCCACTGCTCTAGAACAGCTAATCCCTGCCCATATTTGGGTACAATTTGAATATGCATGAGGAAACAATTTACTCCTGTACTAATGGACAGAGGCAGATCCTAAATGTGGGGTGCCATTCATAGGATAAAGCAAAGTATCTAGTATGAGCCCTGTTCTCATCTGGGGTAAAATATAATTGAACATGGTAAGTGATCCCAGGTGTCCATCGGGGGTGAAATGTAATCTAGCATGGACAGCAGGCCCAGGCTCTCATCTGAGGTGAAATGTAGTTGAGCATGGGAAGCAAGCCTCCAGTCTAACCAAATGGTATTGGTTAAAGTACAAAAAAGGGAAATTGGTGAAGCTTAAAATGACAAAGGGTAGATAGCCTAGTACTTTTCCATGAACCTATGAAACTTTGGGGTTTCATCCTTAGTAAAATGTATCCCAGGAGCTTTGTATTCTAACTGGCATGATCAGTGTTGGTTTAAGGGCATTATTGCAGGTTTAGGCCTTTATTTCCATTGGTAATTGTATGGGCTAAGTAAGTTTCATGACTTTTCAGCATGGTCAAAATAAGGGGGGGAGTTTAAAGTTCCTAGGTCCCCTAGTCTTATCTATACTTATAAGGGGAGGGGTAGGTGACCTCAAACTGAGGTAGTGAACTTTGTTAGGCAGTCCTCTGCCTGGAGATATGAAATGGACTAAAAAGGAGTTCCCTGCACTAGGGGTACCATTGGTCACTCGTACATCCTGATGCAGCTCTTGCACCCTTCCAGTCAGTTTGCAGTCTCTGGCCTCATGGTTCAATTTCTTTAAGTTTAGCTTGTGTTGAGGCTTTGTAGCATTAAGATATGCCATTTGCAGCTGTATAGGCAGTACCTACAGCCTCTGCATCCTTTTCAAAGAAGCTTTCTACAAAAGGCATGGTATTGTTTTCACAAAGCCAAACTTTTTTGGGATCAAGTGTAAGATTGCAGTTTCAGTTAATGCCAGCCTCCACACTTAACCACGCTACAAACTTTGCACACACATTCTAAAAGCATCAATTTGCCCCATGCCGCACTCAATGTGTCTCTGTTAATATACATACAGGTAAACTGCCTCCACTCACATTTTATTGCACAATTAAAGCATGCCTGCATGTCCCAACTCTGGCTCCTCCCTGCAGTAACTCTAGTAGGTCCAACTCTGTAGTAACAAGTAGTTATTGTTGTGATGAGGTGCTGATCACTTAAGTATGTGCAAGTTGTATGCAGTCTCAAGACTGTATACCTGGCAAGTGCATCACTATAAGCAGGCACCTGAGGAAGGTGCTAATCAAATTGACTACATACTGCAACTTTTCTTAAAGTTGCTAGAGTGTAATGCTTTTGAAACAATGCACCAGTAAGTTTCTTCCAGTTAAACTTTAGGTGATGATGTGCAGGCTGCAAAAGGCAGTTTGAAATATACAAGTGGTTTTATAGCAAGCCCTCCATTTTTTTTTTTTAAATTTAAAAAACCTCCTGTTAATTTTTTGGCTGGGTGATTTGGTTATGTGGATAATTTCCTACAGACTGTTCCGTGTAGTCTGCCATTTGAGCATCTACATACTTTTTTGGCCAGTTTGCCATGACAGCTTGCTTATGTTCATATATTTTCTGGAACATCTGTCCTGTAGGTACTGGAGCCAGGGCAAAGTAAAGCTGCTTGCTTGCAAAGGAACTTATCTTTAAAAAGATGTTTGGGATGTTTGCCATAATTTCCTTTAGTTTATTGTCGAAATAATGACCAGACATTGTCTGCAAACTATGGCCAGTTAACTAATGGTAAATACTTGTGAAAACTTTGACATTCTAGCAGATTTAAGGTAAACCAGACAATTTGTATGATTATCGAAGCTCCAAGCCCAGGTAAACCAGACAATTTGTATGATTATCGAAGCTCCAAGCCCAGGTAAACCAGACCATTTGTATGATTATCCAAGCTCCAAGCCCAGGTAAACCAGACCATTTGTATGATTATCGAAGCTCCAAGCCCATCGGAGTAACTTATTTGGTCAAAATCACTTTCATCATGAAACATCTCGCTCATTACTGAGTAATCTAATTTGTGGCCATTTTAGTACGTACTGTCCCTTTCTCCATGGTAACATTAAATTGTTTAAAACAGTTTTACTATCTTGTAGCTCTAGAAGTTGGCACAGTCTACAGGGAGGCTGAAGGAATGTATCTAAAAGACAAAGTTGAGACCAAGATAGTGTTTGTCTACCCTAAGGAAGTAGATTCCTAACTGGAATGTCCAGAGGATTATGGAGAGGCTGGATGGAGCCAAGAATCAGAGAGGTAGTGTTATGTGCTTTGCAGCCTGAAGGGTATAATGGCTGCTAGTGCAGGTCTTCAGTCAGGTGGTTTCATTAATGCTGTCCAAGTGAAGAGGACTGGCACAATAAGTGCTATTCAGTTTTGGCTGAGATGAGACATTGTAAACAAGTTGTACACTTATGAGTGAGTGTCTGGGTTACTACTGCCTAATGCAGTTGGGACACCCAATCCCCTTTGTGCAAGAGAAGGGGTTATGAACTTGTTGGCCTTCAGTGAATGAGTGATATTTGCTACATAGATGGTGATTCCAAAGGCATGGTTGTGCTGTGAACAAGACCACTTCTACAGGGCGTCCAGTGGAGGCGAAGGAGAGTACCTGAGCTTCTGTGTTGGGGATAGAACTTGTGTCCTTCACTACTGGACTCCCATTAAGGAATGACTGTCGGCCCTTTAAGGCATCTGCACTTTGATGCAAAGCAATTATGAACAGAGCTCTGTGCCCTTTCATAGTTGGGGGCCAGTACAGCAGTAACTCAGTTAAATGGCACCTGTGGAGATTGGTAAATGTCAGATAACTAGTATTGTTGCTTGAATTGTTGAAATAGGCCTGACTAATACTGTACTCTACACTGTTTGGTTTGGCTTGTTCTCAGGTTGGGCGGGGGGGAATTTATTCCTCTTACTATTTTTTTCTCTAAATGTAAGTTTCTGGTGGGGGAGGGATGAAGTGTACCACAGATTGTACCTATTTTTGCTGGTTCTTCTGGTCAAGCTTGCTGTACTTCAGCTGACCATGTTTAAAAATTCTGCAGTTCAGTTTTGGGTTCTGATGTACATTTTAGACTTTAATTTAACAGTGCCATGATATGTAAATGAAATCTTTAACAGTATAGTAGATCTTGCAGCTGTTGTCGCCACCATATTGTCTTGAGATGCAGCCTTTAGCAATATCAGTGAAGCTAATGAACACCAGTTACTCTTGTCATGTCAAATTCTTTATCGTTCAGTGGAATTCTAACCTGACCATTTTACAGAAGATTATCCTGTTTAATTTTGGATACAATCTGCTCCTGAATGCGCTCCAGTTTGAGAATGCATTTATTTAGGTTTTTAATGAGCTTATACTATGAAGTCTGCAAAGTGAAAAGTTCTCCTAATGAAATGGTAACCTGGATACAGAGTATCTACTTTTTTCCATATTGAGACAAATTATCTCTGCAGTCTCAGTGTCTTCAGTCTTTCTTGGGTGAGATCTTGCACAAGCTGGGATTCCAAGAGAACATTGAGTCAGTTGTGATGACTCCTCACAGGATTGTGTTCTGAGATGTCTGTACACTGCTGAACAAAGTAGATCTCAAGATTTTTCACTCAAACCTGTTGCTGAGGGAGCACATCTGGATTTTGGGTTTCATGGCTGATTCTTGATACCCCTGGCAAGACTCATGAAATGCAGTGGGTGCGGAAGGTTTCCATCTCCGCAGTGGGTGCGGAAGGTTTCCATCTCCGCAGTGGGTGCGGAAGGTTTCCATCTCCGCAGTGGGTGCGGAAGGTTTCCATCTCCGCAGTGGGTGGGTGCGGAAGGTTTCCATCTCCGCAGTGGGTGCGGAAGGTTTCCATCTCCGCAGGTGGGTGCGGAAGGTTTCCATCTCCGCAGGTGGGTGCGGAAGGTTTCCATCTCCGCAGTGGGTGCGGAAGGTTTCCATCTCCGCAGTGGGTGGGTGCGGAAGGTTTCCATCTCCGCAGTGGGTGCGGAAGGTTTCCATCTCTGCAGTGGGTGCGGAAGGTTTCCATCTCCGCAGGGTGGGTGCGGAAGGTTTCCATCTCCGCAGTGGGTGGGTGCGGAAGGTTTCCATCTCCGCAGTGGGTGCGGAAGGTTTCCATCTCCGCAGTGGGTGCGGAAGGTTTCCATCTCCGCAGTGGGTGCGGAAGGTTTCCATCTCCGCAGTGGGTGGGTGCGGAAGGTTTCCATCTCCGCAGTGGGTGGGTGCGGAAGGTTTCCATCTCCGCAGTGGGTGGGTGCGGAAGGTTTCCATCTCCGCAGTGGGTGCGGAAGGTTTCCATCTCCGCAGTGGGTGGGTGCGGAAGGTTTCCATCTCCGCAGTGGGTGGGTGCGGAAGGTTTCCATCTCCGCAGTGGGTGGGTGCGGAAGGTTTCCATCTCCGCAGTGGGTGCGGAAGGTTTCCATCTCCGCAGTGGGTGGGTGCGGAAGGTTTACACTTTCAAAATCTTGGTGCTGAACTTGGACAAATCATTTGGAGAAATTCCCTTCTCCCTCGCCACAGATGCCTTAGTAATGTTCCTTCAGTTTCAAGAAGGATAAAAGTATAGGGTGTGGGACACGGACTGATGCAAGTATGTAAATCAGATGCTTGCCATGATCAAGGCATTCAACTTGGGACCTCCCCAAGGTGCCACAATACCAGTCGGTGGCAGATCAAGTACAGAAGTTGGGTGTACCCAGTTTTTGCAGACTAGCAGTTTTAGCTTGGGAGTGTACAGCACAATCTCTACAGGCATCGTACATTCCATCACAGCAAAGCTGTGTGGTAGACAAGCTGATCAGAACCAGAGCAGAATTTCAAAAATGGAAACTAAAGGTGGTGGTTCAAGATTTGATCTGTGTGGAGGTAGACCTCTGCCAGTTGCTTCCCTCCTGTCTGAGCAATATTCTGATAAGGATTGTGCAAGAAGACCTGGAAAATAGCTGTCTTTACCCTTTGACTAGAATTTTCCTGAATGCTTTTCTAACCTTTCCACCAATATCCATGGTACTTCAAAAGACTAGGAAAGCATCCTCCCAAATCCCTGTACTGACTCAGTTCTGGGCAACCATTGGTCCTGTCCTTTTGAAAATGGCTAGGGACGATTACCTCAAGCTTTCTGTGCAAGCACATCCAATCTAAGGAACAGGGGTGTTTGATATGTCCCAACTCCAATTGGCTTCAATTAACTGCTTGGTTTGTCTAGATTCCTTTTTAAGGCATGCTGTTTACTAGGTTCTGTTACAAGATTGAAGCTTTACTTGATGGCATAAAGCTTGAACTTGTGAATCGTTGAAAAGCTGGTTTAACCCAGGGAAACTTCCCTTGGCAGTTATGTGGAGTGTGCCTGTTTCTCCAATTTGGTGTCTTGAGTTTGTATATATAGGTAGGGGGTGTGAGGCATTGCATATTGGTTTTAATTCGGCAAAGGGAAGGGTTTGCCTTGGTTGAATAGGCCGTTCAAACTTTTTAGCTGTATTACAAGATCAAGCTTTAGTTACTCAGTTTAACTAAAGCTTTGATGTAATATAGATGCGTTTACTAAGGATGTACAGCATACATTAATAGGGACAGAGCCTGCTACTAAAATAGAAGTTTCCTGCTTTGTCTCAAAATCAGCACCCACATTGGGCTAGTTCTCTGGTTTTGCAACAAGTTACTTTGCTATGGCCTTTTTATTCCTGTATCAGTTTTTGACACTTTAGCATGTCTACCAGTGAATATCGTTCTTTGAAAAACCTTTTTCAAGAGGCCTCAAGTAAACCAGTGGCCCATCCTTCATCTTAATTTTGTTAGAGAAGCCAACGCTTAACCAGCTAACTTGGCTAAATTTAGGTTCTGAATATGGGGAAAAGGCTTACTGATCTGACCCCTGCAAGAAGTAAGATTTGCAAGCTCTTATGGTGACTTGGCCCATCATTGCTGGCTAATTTTTGTAAGTCAAAATATCCATCCAGCTGTTTGCTTTTCTGAACCTAAATGAAGGATAAAGGGTACTCTGAATGTCCATGGACAACTCTGGCACTGTCTTGACAGAACTAATTGATCTCCAAGATTTTCAGATCAATTTAATTTCTTGTGTAGTGAAGAAATGGGACAACCTGTCAATTGCCAAATGGCTGTTCACCATGCCTACATAGGTTTCATTAGGGAAAGTATAACGCATGCTACCAGGGCCTTTGCTTCATCTAACCCTTTTTGGAATGGGTTGGATTCTACCTCCTGCTACTTGGTCCTCCATAGCTTTACAAAGCATTAAGGGTGAATATTGCTATTGCTGTTGCAGCAGAAATTAATGTAATCAATATAAACATTAGATGGTGTTAGTTGCCATAACACATGTTCAATGATCACTGCTACATTAGCCCCTCCATATTTGTTCTTGTAGCATTGCCCCTTTAGGGCTCAGCCTCTCTGGCTGAAAGTTCAAGTTCAAATGTCACATTCTATGTCCCTTTCCATTGTGATACTTTCCTAAAGTTCCTGATAACACTGGATTTAAGACTCCTCTCAGCCCTATTTCTCCAGTCTTCAGCAATTGTCATCTTGTTACCTTGGGACTGTCCGCTGCACCACTCAGTGTCTCGCTCCAATTTATAACTTGCACACCACAGGGTTTCCACAATTGTCCATATTTATACCTTTCAATCTTTCCATAAGTCTCACTTTGGTAAGAGCGTGTAAGATGGTGGTCTGAGTGGGTATTCAACGGTCCTTACTTGGTCATAAAGGATTGTGTTCTGGGTTGGCTTTACACTTGAAGAAACAAAGTATCTGTTTCTAAGATTTTCCACTCTGACTTTAGTCACTGCACTAGAATACCTCAGGATTTTGGATGCCATGGCATGTGATTCTCAAACGCCACATGATGTACCATTGTATCTGAAGCCTTTCTGGTCCCAGCATCCTTTCTCTTCTAATCCCAGTTTTTAGGGTTTGCTAGATGGCAAATACCTTGGAGATATATTTTCCTCTAAAATCCGCAGCAAAGAATCCATACAAGGCCTGGAAGGCTGAAGCATTGCCTTTGCTTGGACAGGAATTTTTCCTGTATGCTTTTCCACCCATTCCATGTGGGGATTCGGAAGGAATCCCCAAACAGTTTGACTACTGGCCCAGGCAGGTGCAGTTAAGCACAAGCTTCCTCTCAATGGATCTAATCATACCAAGATCAGTGTATGATGCACTCTGACTTCAACTGACTCAGATTTACTGAAGACTTGGTAGCAGGTACTAATGGAGGCAAGGTTGGCTACTAGAAAATCATTGTCTAGTTGGTGCAAGCAGTGTAGCCAGCACATTTGGCTAGTCCTATAGTTTTTGTATGGCCTTTAAATGGCCAATAAGTGAATGTTTGAATAAAGTCTGAGCATGGATCATCTTTCAATGTGTTCTCTTTTTTCAGTGTTGAAAAGGGTGTTTCTTAAGGCTTTAAAGATTGACCCCTCTTTGTGATCTTGACTTGGCATCGGAGTTGCTAACACTTGCTCAGTTTGAAACTGCACATCTGTCTGCCTCCAAGCTTTTAACCAGGTAAACTTGCCAGTTCTTGGCTAGAACTCCCACAACTCCTTCACTGTAATCAACTCGCCCTCACTGAAACTTAACCACCCCTTTATATCCCTTCCCATCAAACCCTTCTCCAAACTTGTTACTCCACTAGGCCCCTATCAAGCAACAAATCGACTGTTATCAAACCCAAAAACTCTGCAGGAGAAGCTATATTTTCATGTACCATCTCTAAACTTTAACAATCTTACACCCTCCTATAACTACTCTACCTTCCAGCAGCCTTTTCAAGACTACACTGAAATTCCACTTAAGCTTGCATTGGCTTTGTCCTTGTTCTAATCCAGACTTAACACCCCCCACCCTTGCCTCTTTGACACCTCACTCTTAACCTAACTATACTACAACCACTACTAACCACAGTTGGAATTAGCTAGCTGTCTTCATATTAAAATCTTGTCTGACAGCTTTGTTGCTAACAAACTTGCAACATTTACTGTTAATAAACATCTATTAAAGCCAACAGCCTAATGTTTACTATTGCTACAACCTTATATCTCTATGTACATGATGTGGAGCTTTTCTCCCCAGGCATCTGCTGAAAAAAGGACCTGCATCCAGTCAGAATTTCCCAGTAAATAAAATTCTTAGAGCATGTTACCAGCTTTTATGGTGAGTCAGTTGTGTACATCCCCTCATCTTCCCCAGATTGGGCTTTTTGAGAAGTAGTAAGCCTGAAGTGGCATTTTAAGCAAGGCTATCCATTTCCATTTTGTCCCTAAACATGAGAAGGGACACTCCATGGGCTGTCCATAAGGAACTACCTTGACAGAATTTAATCTTTCAGATCTTCAGGTCACTTAAGGTAAGTAAATGTACCAGATGGATGGTCATTGAGGTAAGAATGTACCAGATGGATGGTCATTGAGGTAGGTGAATGTACCAGAAGGATGGTCAGTGAGGTAAGTAGTTGCTCCCTCCATTCCCCCTTTGTTTATGGCGGGATGTGTTCCTTGGTAGCACGGTCTCTCCAGAGCTCAGCCTCTGCCATGAGAGCTCTGAAGGGCTTTGTGCTTTAACTTGTCTTTAGTCAGCTCCACTCTGAGCTGACAGGATGCAAGGAAGGTACCCTGAAGCTTTGGAAACTGGCTGTTGTATATCCTTGCAGATGTAACCTGTATAGCTAAGGCTGCAGCAGTGATCCATTCAGTCTGCATCAAGTTTACTTGCATACCAATACTTTGTGTCTAGAGTCTAAAAAATGAGATTGAGTTGCTTTTTATGGAAATGGGCATCCTAAAGTGACTAAGGCTAAAAACCGGCAGATGGGCACTAAAGGTCCATAGTAGTAGTAGAAATAACTCCAGTGTAACCACAAACTACTTCACCACCAGGCCTGGTCAGTTTTTGTTAAAATGACTCCACTTTACACAGGAAACCATGTAAGCAGTGTATCTCTATAGCAAACGTGCAATTCTATTACGAGTATTTAAAATGGTGAGAACACTACTTGGTTTAATTACTAATAGGACTGTCTGATTAAATTTACTGTGCGCTATATACAGTACATCAGCCATATGGCATTAAAGAATAGTACTTTGCTGTTGTATTACACCAGAGTTAAGTACAGAATCCTCACTGGCTGGTAGCTACAGGGGCTGCTGGGTACCCAACAGTGTGCTCATGTTTCTCAAGGCAGTGTGAAGACTATCCTCTTTTATAAAAACAAAGTGAATCTCTGCAGACACCATTACATTGCTGTGCTGCAAAAATCTTCACGTCTGGCTAAAATATTGCCAAATGACCAGTTCCCAATTCCACACAGGATGTGGGGAAATAGTTTTGGGTTTTTCTCAGTATGGGGAGGTGAACCAGCTAGCACATAAGCCTACAGAGCCAGCCTTCCTTACCTGAAAGATGATTGGTGGTGAAATAATCTTGGCCGGCCTCTTGTGGAGTGGTGTTAAAGCCACCACAGATGTTTAAGCATGACTAGATACTGAATAGTGAGCAAACTCCTCTAGTGTCCCTGAATGAAGTGTGAAGAATACACAAGCAATGTATTAAACTGTACTTGATAAATGGAGAATCCTAGGCAGCAGGTGGGCAAGGGAAAAACATAGCAACAAACCTAGGAAAAGAGACCACCACTCCAAACAGTTTAGAGAAAAATAGCTAAAACCACCTTGTGCATGTGCAAGCTTTCATCCTGGTTACCCAAGACTTCATCAGATAAAGTGCACAACCATCTTTACTTCTAGTCACATGGCCTACTTGCTGTTAAACGCCAAAGCTTGTTGAATAACAAATGCAGTAGTATGGCCATCAGTATTGTGCAATGCAATAGTCTATTGGGTAAATTTTTAAAAAATATATAAAAATGGATTTGGCTATTACCTGTACAAGTTAATTATGGCTAAACCCATTTTATACTAGGTTAGGTAAAGTTTAGTCTTGCATAATCTGCCATGGTGTTGCACATCTGTGGCCATACCACCCTGTCTAGACTGGGCATTTAGAGTATTTGTGTTTATAAAAATCAGGCTTTTTATAGTTTATCTGCTTGTATGTTTTTGGTGTGAGCTCTAAGAGGTTCTAAGGCAGGACAATTGACTTGGAAGTTAAGATGGTGTGCACTGTTATCTGAAGTCTTGGTGGTAATGAGAAACCTAGTATCTGAAGTAGTTCATTTGATCTGCAACCTGTGGGTGTCAGATCTGGCAGCTTTCCAAGATCCAAGCTCCTAGCTCCTCCTCCTACCCATAATCCCCTACTACCAATCACATTACCTCAGATCGTTTTTTGCCGCGGCTGAAGAAGCTTCCTTGTGAAGAGCTCCTGGCTGGGTGAGATCATTGCTGGTTTTAAACCAACTTTTTTCAATCAAAGTTGTCATGTGTTCCCTTTTCTGCTTGTGCTAGTTTTTGGTCCCTTTTCTGTGAAATTAATTACTAGCTTATCTTCACTCCCCTCCCCCTCGTGTTTGGGTGTGTGAATGATGTCTGAAGGGCCTAAGGCCATTTTTTCTAAATGTACTGAGTTGCCACAAGCTTTCTCCAGCTGATGGCCACACTCGGTGCGTTTTTGTGCCTGGGGGCAGCCCATTTGTCAAGAGGCCTGCCAGATCTGCGTGGCTTTTAACCCCTGGGCACTTCAGGATAGGAAGAACAAGCTGATCCTGGTGGGAAAGCTCCCCCAGGAGTCTGCTTCTTCCTCCAGTTTGGGCTTCGGTGCAGTCTATCCCCTTAGCTCTACCCGGGACTCAACCTCCCTCATCTGGTTTGAGCTCTGGGGAAACTAGTGCCTCGTCCTTCCTTATCCTTGTGCCTCTTCGAAGGGGAAAAGTCCCACAATTCACCCCCTCTCCCCCCTAAAGGAGAGAACTATCCCAGCAGAGTGTAGCCTCCCAGACATCTCAAATGCACAGGTGAAAGCTGCTCTAAAGCTAAAAACACTGCATTAGTGGGATGGGATGGTGTCCCCAGCTGTGTGCTACATGAGCTAAATGAGGAATTAAACCCACACAAGGCAGCTGTTTAATCTCAGCCTTACCACAGGATATGTGCCCAAGGAGTGGTGTACGGCAACTGTGGTCCCACTCCTCAAAGGCGGTTCCTCTATGGACCCTGATAATTACCGCCCCATAAGCTTAACAAGTCTAGTCTGCAAAGCTATGGAGAGGATCATAATGGAGCTCATAAACAAAGATATAGGGGACTTGCAGACATTGGACCCGACCCAGTTTGGCTTCGTCTAGGGAAGATCATGCCTTTTGAACTTGGTCGACTTCTTCGTAACAGTCGCCAAGGCCATTGAGGGAAAGGCAGTCCATACAGCCTACCTTGACCTTGCAAAGGCCTTCGACACAATACCCCACTCGGGTATTGTAGAAAAACTTACCAGCTTAAATGTAAACCCATATGTCACAAGATGGGTTGCAAACTGGCTTAAGGACAGAACCCACAGGGTTAGAGTTGCTGGCGCTATGTCAGACTCCAAGCCGGTCACAAGTGGTGTCCCACAGGGCTCGGTCCTTGGCCCCCTATTCGGCATCTACTCAGTACAGGCCAACATGGGAGGACTTTGGCTGACAAAGTTTGCAGACTACTGCAAACTGGGCACCATAGTGGAAAGTGCATCGGACACGGATATCCTTCAGAAGGGACTCATGGAAACAGATAGCTGGTGCCAGAGCCATGGCCTGAAGTTAAACGCCAAAAAATGTATAGTCATACCCTTCGGGAAAAACAAGGTAACCCCAAGCTACCATATAGGTGGCAATCCACTAAGCACAGAAGAGGTCATCAGGGACCTGGGGACCCAGGTTGACAGTGGCCTTTCTTTTGACACTCACATTGCTAAAGTGGTTAGAAAGACCTTCTACATTGCCCACCTGATCATGAAGGGATTCACATCCAGATCTAGTGAGGTCATTGTTCCCCTGTACTCTTCACTTATCAGACCAATGATAGAGTACAATGCCCCATTCTGGATGTATCGCACTCTACATCTGCAGCAATTGGAGAGACCCCAAAAGTTCCTCACCAAAAGGATAAAGGGACTCCAAAATCTGTCATATGCTGCCAGATTGAAGAAACTCCAGCTCTATTCAGTTGCATGCAGTCTGCTCAGAGGTGACATGTGCCTGACATAAAAGGCCATGTCCAACCCGGAATTAATGGACATGCTCCACCTCAAAAAATCCAAATCCACCAAAACCACTAGAGCAAGCGACTTAGCATGGATATAAATAGGATGTGCTGGAGGGATAGATTTATCACTGACTCCCTATGCTGTGGAATAAAATCCCGGTCCATGTGAGGCAGAGCACCTCGCTGGCTCTGTTCAAGAGAAATCTTGACCTGTGGATGGGAGATCGTAGGTTTATCCCGGGAATCATCTGTGTCACTGCTGGACAGAGGCACAACAAACTAATGGGCACAGTATTTTTTTCATATAAGGGGTGGCGTAAGCCACAAAAATTTGGGCTAGGCTTATAAATGCCTTAGGGCAGCCTAGTATAAACCTATGAACCTAAAAGGCAGGCCGAATCTCATCCTTTGGCTCTGCCAGCGAAACTGCTGGAGTCTCCCTTGAGGGTCTCCAGATCCCCCTCTCGGCACAGTTTGCCCTGTTTTTCACCAGAGGAGGATAGGTCTCCCTCTATTTGAGACGGCCCTCCCGGCCCACCTACTTCATCTAGGTCGACCCGAAGCATCTCCAAAGCGGATATGGATTGGATGATGCATCGGTTCTTACAGACCCAAATGCAGATGGGAATGCTCTTGCATCCCCCCTCTGGGGCGGGGGGGAGTGCAGCCCCCATATTTGCCCCAATCACTCCTTCAACTCGTTTTCGGGTCAGTCATCTGATCCAGGCCCTTTCAGACCCAGGGAATTGTCTGCACCTATAGCGGTGGTCTTCGCAGACTACCTTGGAGCTTGTCAGGGCTGAGCGTCGGATCAGAGGGAGTTGCTGTGTCTTTGGCGATGTTGGCTTCGGAGCACGCCTCTGCACCGACTGCATCAGCTCCGACCCTGATCCCTTCCTTGGCTCCGAGGAGATGGCTGACTAGTGGCTCTCCTTCCACTTTTGAGGTAGGAGAGGGTACTGTCAGTCCTCCAGATCCCCGACCTGGGCTTCGGATCCACCCGTACCCCCACTGTATGAGGGTCTGTCTTCCATCATCCATCTGGACAGCCTGCCCAAGCCCTCCAGCTAGTTCCTGTGGATGAGCCCTCTTCAGACAGTCCCACCGAGGAGGTCCCTCAGAAACATCGGTGCAAAAGGAGGCACCTGGACTCGTTACCACAGACTGACTTAGATGATACAGAGGGTTCCCCAAGGTCACCCCCTGAAGATGTCTCCTTTGGAGACATCATGGAAATGTTGCATATCGGAGGGGGTGGTCAGCCCAAAAGCCCTCCCTTGAGTCTGTGTTCCTGGAGGCCTTTGAGGCAGGCCCATCTACCTCCTGGGTGTCCCCTCAGGCCAACCCCCTGGTGGACTTGATTACCACCAGGGCTTGGAAGGAGCCCGACACCGTGGAGCCAATCCCTAGGAGAGGTGTCCTTCAAATGCCCCTTTTGACTGTTTTGCCTTGTTTGGCAAAACTGTTCGACACACTGGTCCAAAGCAAAAGGGACAGGAAGATGCTGTCTGCCATTGAGTCCACTTCTCTAATCCCCAAAGATCCTTCTCCAGGAATCAGAGGGGACAAAAGAAGCTGTTCCATAAGTCACAGCAATCCCATCCTGCTGTGGACCACTCTTCCTCTAGAGGCAGAGGAGGACTAGGTGGATGCCAGCCCAGAGGCAGAGGGGGGGCCGTGTAATTTCGGGTCTAGAGAACCTTTCTCTGACAGACCCGTGCAACAGCCCTGAGGGCTTGCCCGACTGTCCCTCTCTGGAGGCAGTCGGGGGGGGTGATTGTCGGAGCACCTGTCAAACTGGGAGTCCCTTAAAACAGATCGATGGGTGCTCCGGATCATATCCAGAGGTTACTCCATTCCATTCATAAACCTTCCCACCCAAGCCCAGATGTCTCCCCGATGTCCCACCCGATCAGAGGGAGGCAGCGGCTTTGGAGATTTCAAAGCTGCTAAGAGCCATCCAGCCCATCCCCCCAGATCAGGTTCTTTTTGGTGCCAAAGAAAACAGGGGACCTCAGACCCATCTTAGACCTTTCTGCCCTGAACCTGTTCATACCCAAGGAAAAGTTCTGGATGGTCACTCGCATCAATTCTCCCACTTCTGTGGGAAAACGACTGGATGTGCTAGTTAGACCTCAGGGATTCATATTACCACATATTAATGGACAGACTATCCAGGAGGGTCCTCCGCTTCAGGCTCAGAGCCAGTTATCAATTCAGGGTTCTTCCATTCAGCCTCACCTCAGCCCCCAGTGTGTTCGCCAAGGTCATGGCAGTGGTTGAAGCCCACCTGAGACTCCAGGGCATTCAGGTCTTCCCTTACCTAGATGACTGGCTCCTCACCACGACCAACAGGCATCAGCTCTGTGGTGAGAGATTATGCGCTCTGGCCCACAACCTAGGTATCTCAGTGAACGAGCAGAAATCCTGCCTGTGCCCCACTCAAGCCCTAGAATTCATAGGGGCCAGGTTAGATACACGAAATCTCCAAAGTTGTTATAACGTCAGTCAGGCTGAACAGCTTGTTTCAGGTGTTAGCCCTTCGGAGCCCTGCTCCTCCAGCAGAGTTGGTCATGAGGGCACTGGGGTCTCGGCAGCTATCGCTCTCCATGCCAGTCTGCGAATGCACATATTACAATGGACCCTTAAAGTCCAATGGTCCCTGTCTATCCACCCATTATGCATGCCAATACCCCTGAGCAGGGTGTGCAGGGACTCCTTCTGTGGTGGTTACAGGCGCAGGAACTCTGAAGGGAGGCCCTCTGTGATTCCCCTGGTCAAAGCCACGTTTACCACAGATGCTTCTTGCCTTGGGTGGGGGGGCATTGTTCAGGCAGATCCGTTTAAGGCACGTGGACTTCCCTAGAGACCACATTGCATATCAACATCCTAGAGATGAGGGCAGTGCTTTTGGCATTGCAAGCTCTACCTGCTTCCCCTAGGGACTATTGCAATCCAGACTGACAAACATGTCAGTCTTGTATATAAACAAACAAGGAGGGACCAGATCTTATCCCCTGTGTCGAAGCCATGAGAGTGGGAATGGGAAAGTTCCACCAACCGCTTTCTGATAGCTTGTCTGCTAATATGTTGGACCATCCCAGAATGTGGGTTGCTAAGTCAAGTGTTCCTCGCCCCATACGAGTGGTCTCTGAATCAGTCTGTTGCAAAGCAGATCTTCCACAAATGGGGTCAGCCTCGCTGCGACCTTTTTGCTTCTTTAAACAAAATGCAGCGAGTACTTCATGATTGTTCCGCCCAGAGGGGAGACCCCCAGAGATGCTCTAGTCCATGCTTGGCCTCTTGGACTCCTTTATGCTTATCCCCCCTCCCACTTATGATATTCATCCAGAAAGCCTGTCTGTTGGAGAGCAGAATTATCCTCATAGCCCCAGTCCAGACCTAATCTCGCACCCAGCAAGATGCCATACCCAAACCTGGTCAATCTCAAACTTGCTGTGTGGTTGATCAGTTCTATTAATGGCTAGGACTCCCAGTATCTCATCCCCCATTAAGGCCATTCTGGTGGCGGCTCATGGCTCATAAACCATCTACCAGAAAACTTTGCAACAGTAAATGGAAACATTTTTCCATCTGGGCCAAATAAAGAATTGGACCTATTTACTGTCCCTATTCTGGACTTCCTTTTCCTGCTTTATAGACTGGGAGCAAGTGCCTCCACAGTCAAGGTGCAGTTGTCTGCCATCTCCCATTTTCACATGGGGGACGGCATAGGCTCCTTGGCATCTACAAAGTTGTGCAAAACCTTAAGAGGCATTTTTTCTTTTGAAACCACCTGTCAAGACTGGTTCCCCCCGTGGGATCTCACTCTGGTCTTACAAGCCTCAACGAGACCACCTTTCGAGCCTGCGGCCTCTGTTCTGTTTAAGTTATCTTGGCAAACTGCTTTCTTAGTGGCTATTCAGCCAAGAGGGTTTCAGAATTACAAGCTCTGTATCAAACCTCTAACTTATCTTTCACAAAGAGTGTCCCTCAGGACTAATCGGTCTTGCCTAAGGTGGCTACAGAATCTAACATTAATCAATAAATCTTCCTGTATTTTTCCCAAATTTTCACAACAAAGGCAAATACATGTTGCACAAATTGGATGTACACAGACAACTGCGTTTTTTACTTGCACAGGACTAGTTTTGCAAGTCTGACCAGTTTGTTTCTTTAGCAATTGCCTTTCCCATGGCTGCCTTTGCATAAGTGAAGCAAATTGGATCTGTCAGTGCATTATGCTGGGATACACCTCATCTGGGAAGCCAGCTCCAGTTGGCGTCCGTGCTCATTCCACAAGATCTGTAGCTACCTCAACAGCCTATTGGTCTAGGGTTCCAGTAGACTATATTTGTTCAGCAGTTACCTGGTCCTCATCTCATACGTTCATTTCTCATTACAAACTGGATATGATTCCAGGAGTAGGGCTTCTTTTGGCTCCGCAGTGCTTCAGAATATCTTTCCGTAAGGACCACCCAGATTCTTGTAGGTTAGCTGGGGACTCGTCCCACAGGTTGCAGATCAAATTAACTAAAGTAACTACAGATGAAGTTATGTACTCCCCATAACATTCCGTATGAGTAGATACTTCATTTGCAGCAGACCCCCCTGCCATCCCCCAACCCTCCGAATTTTTCTTCGGAGTTGGTTTCTGTCTAGTTGGTGAGGCAAAACTATCTGAGGTGATGTGGTTGGTAGTAGGGGATTATGGGTAGGGGGAGGAGCTAGGATCTTGGAAAGCTGCTGGATCGGATCAGAGGTCGGATCTGACACCCACAGGTTGCAGACAAATGAAGTATCTACTCAGATGGAACACTATGGTGAGTACATAACTTCTTTTTTTTGTGAAGATGAAGAAACTGTATGGGCAGAGTTTGAACACTCTGAGATGACTCTAGACAGCAGGTAGCTGAAAGCAAGGGAGAATGCTAAACGGACTGACTTGTCTAGAGATGTCCTCTCTAGAAGGAAGGCAGCCTTTTATAGTGAAGTGATCCACAAACCAAAGGACCGCTGGTTCACCCAGGCTAACACTGCTGAAAAGCAAACTGTGCAATCCAGTAATGAACATTCTGTTAAAATATTTTCTTGAATGAAATAAAACAAAACAAAATAAGTTCCTTGTCCAGCGATAAGTGCTTTTGCTAGTCAGAATTATTTTCCAGCCAATCCATGTTTGGATTTCTCCATCTGATTTGCATAAACCGGGTTAACAATCCCATTTCCTAAATGGATGCTTCACAGCTTGCTATGTTCATTACTAATGAAATATGCAAAGTAGGTGATGTTGGTAACTAATGGCACTTCCAAAAGAAGTAGCAGATGAAGCAACTAGCCTTCATGCATACTTAGAAGCATGCCTCACACTAATGTATTGGAGTCAAAATGCAAAACAGGTGAACTAAAACAGCCAATAGTTGCTTCCAAGAAACAGCAAGACAAATCTGCTAGCCTTCATGTATTGAAACGCTTGTCAAATCCCAAAAGCAGTTCTTCACATATTTCTAATATTCAATGGAGGAAAAATGGCATGAACAATAAATGGAAGCCACTATTGACTAGATCATCCAAAGAGCGACAAACAATCTGACTTTCATAAATTCCTATTATAAAAATTTTCTTTAATCTAACCCAAAAGAAGTTTTTCACATCTCTGCCCAGTGATGGGGATGACAAAATAATATATAGTAGTAAGCATCGTTATCTGTAAAAAATAGGCAATGTCATTACTAAAATTTCATTTCCCAAGACAGGAATATAGCAGGACAATTACTAAATGACAAATGTCAAGGCTCAATGTCTTGCATGGCCACATTTGTACCTCAAATTCACATGGTGACTGCCTAAGTTTTTCCTGAGAAGAGTATAGGCATGTTTCACTTCACTCTAATAATGTATGCAAGTTTCAGACTTAATTTCATCCATCCAAAGTCAGTATATACGTTTCTGACTTCATCCCATCCATTCAACATAAATAGGGAACTTTTACTAAAATTCCGTCTGTTCAGATGTTTATCATGCTGTCCAGTTTTGTTTGCTAGCAGATTTGTCTTGCTGTTTGTTGGAAGCAACTATTGGCTGTTTTAGTTCACCTGTTTTGCATTTTGACTCCAATACATTAGTGTGAGGCATGCTTTTAAGTATGCATGAAAGCTAGTTGCTTCATCTGCTACTTTTGGAAGTGCTATTTGTTAACATCACCTACTTTGCATGTTTCATTAGTACTGAACCTAGCAAGCTGTGAGGCATCCATTTAAAAAATGGGATTGTTAACCCAGTTTATGCAAATCAGATGGAGAAATCCAAACTGATTGGCTGGAACCTTGGTGTTCTCATTGGGTGAATAATTCTGGCTTGTATGTACAGATGAATGAGCCATTTGATTATACGATCTGAACTATTTTGGAAGCGCTTAACGTTGGACAAGGGACTTCATTTTTATTTTGTTGCAATTCATTCTTTTCATTCTGGATTTTAACCATTTTTATTACTGGATTGCACCAACAGTTTATTTGCTTTTCAGCATGTTAGCCTGGGTGAACCAGCTGTTTGGTTTGTGGATTATTGGACAGTTCACTATAAAGTATAAATAAAATGGAGGTATTCCCTTTTGCTGCAGTGAAGTGGGGGTTTTGGTGCTCATTGTCCTTTTTTTATTTTTAAGCTCCAGAAAGCAATACTTGATTTGCAGTTTAAAAACTTATTAGCTTTAAGTGTCTGAAGGTTTGTAGACTATGCATTTTTTAACATGCTATATTTTTCATGCCTTGCGCTTTTGCACTAATTGGTTATTGCAGATAGCCAGGCCAGTGTCCTGACCTTTTTTGCATATGCCAGCTTTACTGTCTTTGAAGGTAGTACATCTAGTGGGAAATGTATTTCTCTACTCCAGCTTATAGAACTAAGACTGGTTAGTTATTTTTGGTTTTAGTAAAAGGTGGTGTCTGGGACAGAACCTTAACTTTGTACACAATTATGTTCCTAGTTGGTCATTACAATCCAGTGACCAAAGGACCCCTATCCTCAAATGTAACCTCTGCTGTGCATTGTCTGTACTTGTACCATGTTGAGGCCTAGAACTGTTCTCCAACAATCAGGTTAGTACCTTCCCTCCAATTTTTTGAAAGTCCTTGTAAAAGACTTCCTAGCCAACAGCTGGCTCTGTTCTTGCTCAACGGTAGGGTAAACTATATTCCAAAATTAGAAAAATGCCCAATACCTTTTCTCTCCAAATATACCATAAGCTTGCTTTTCTGTGTTTGTATTGCAATTCCTGTTTGTACAATACTAACGTACTTTTAATTTCTATGTAAACTAGCCAAGATGTCATGTTTTTTTTATTCCTAACAAATGTTTCATGGTCTGCCACCTTTGCTATAATTTAAATTCTTTCAAAGACTAAAATTTAGTTTTAAAATATATTGTAATACTTTGTGGAGCTTTTTCCTGGCACTCTGAAAGTTGTTTTCTACCCAGTGAGACTTCCACAGTAATCCAGTGTCAGTCAGACTTCATCTTCTAGTCCCTTACTAGATTTTAGGCTGTTAGGATTGCACTACCATTGACTTCAGTCAACCCATTCATACGGCAACCAGACTCAAGTTTAGTGATATTTGCTCCCCCTTCAGTTTATTCTAGCTAGCCTGGGACTGGAAGCTTTCTAATGTGCTTTTGATATTTATCAAACTGATACTGGGGCTTTCCTGCCCATCTGGGTAGGGAGATCAATATCTAGGCATTATTGAAGGTTTGGGGGGGCGTGTTCAGGGTGTCTTGATGCATTATAATTACACCATCACTTTTTGTATATGCTGTAACCTGGTTTGCAGAGTGATTTTTTTCACTGCTTTGCTTTAGCAAAGTTTCACTGTCTTGCAGTGTGGGTATTAAACCCTGCATGAAAATTTTTATTAAGTTTCTGATATATTGGTCTGACTGTCTGCACTAACATTCCTTGTATTTGGGTATGAGGATTGAAGAAAATTCAGGCATGTGTATACTAGGCTAGCACCACAGAGGTCATGTTAGGGTAGAGGGCATAGGGAAATGGTGGTCTGATTTGTAATGGAGTGAGTGTTTAGGATGACTTGTCACTGGTCAGGGCTAGTTTGTGTGGTCGGGGCTAGTTTGGTTTGCCACGGTATGCTTGGCTTGCCAATTTAGTGCTGGGAAATGGGGCTAGAGCAAGTCACCATATTGGCTACGTGGACAAAGATGTTGGGTGAATTTTGTAAAGAAGCCAGCAGGAGATGCAGTAAATTACTGGGGTAAGAAATATAGGAGGGATGGGATTAATAGCTCCATGGGAAGGGTGGGGTAACGTGATCACTGGGGGACACTAACATGAGCATAAAGGAGGAACAGGTTAGACTGCTGAATTGCAGACCGATGGTTTAAGAGCTGCTATTGAACTGGGGTAGGTCTTGTCTGTAGCTATTCACATTCCTTTTAGAGAACCTGCCCCCCATTCCCACCCTTAAATGTACTGGTTTGGGAATGATGGCTGGAAAATTGGGGTGAGCAGCAGCACCACATTGATTAGGATGGAATCTGTGTGGATATGGCCATTCTGAAGATAAAATCTGCACATCAAACTGCTCTCTGCATTACATTACTTCAGCCTTTAAAATGCATCTGTGTACTTGGGTATTAAAGACTTGACTCCACATCTAGATCCCTGAAATGAGGATACAAGATACTCAGGGCTGTTAACTTGTTTGGACTAGTGTTTTCTTCAAATTATTTGGTTTTATAGTTCTCGAGTGGAATGGACCCTGCCGCCAACTTTGGGTATAATTGAACTTCATGAACTCTCTATTAGCCTTTGGCTAAAAATGCTCTCTGCAGCCATGTGCCCAGCATTAACTCCTGCAATTCATATGGAGTTGAGGCAGCCTACCTCTACACAACTGTAGATTCTTGTAAAATTGTTCTTGCTACTATTGGTACTGTCTGGGTGTCTATTCCACCTTTGTCTTTCTATTTTTAGGACTTTTGTACATGAGACTAATAGGTGTAGCAATTTCCACAATCAATGCACATTTTCTTTCTTCATGGACTACTGTATCCACTCTTTGAATTGTTGGTAATGGGTAATCTCATGTGATGTCATTGTCTAATGTTTTTGTGGTTCATATTTCCAATGATTATTGGCTACTTCTACAATGAAGTTTGCTCAATTTCCAATACAACAGTTTTGCCACATTGTGCCTTTTAGTGTACAGGCTGTCTGCCTTCAGTGTAACACCCAGCAACAAGGTGTGCAGTTTCAGTTTTTTGCAGAACATAATTTTCTCCCCAATATATCCAGTGGACTGTGTACATGTTTTCCATATTGGGATACCATTATTGCCGTTCATCCTTTGGTTTCAACTCTTAGGTCTTTCCTGCATCAAATCCTGATCAACATGAAGTTGTTCCTGCCAAGTATTAGGATCTCCTGGATGTGTCTGGCTTTTCCACAGTTTCCTTGTTGGATTCTTTAGTTGGCGCATTAAATTGCTCTCTTGTGTACTTCTGGTTTGACTTCCATTCTTTTGCCACCTGAATGCTTCTGCTAAACTAAGCAGTGGTAATCTTGGATTGCATTCCTCATTTACAAGCCTTCAGTGTTTGGATCTGAGGTAAGGACATACGTATGCAGTCTAGCTGCAGATCCATACATGTAATAAACTTCAAGGGTGGCCATGCCTACTTCAGAGCAAAGGGTATACAAAGTGTATACCAATAGTCATGATTTGACAAGTGTAGTGTTTGCCTTTTGGGGTCAGTCATGCACACCAAAACTAAGTTAAAACCAGGAGAGCAAATTGGTTTATGGCGCTACCTTTTCCTAGATATCTGGGCTGTTCAACATTGTATCTTCTGAAATGCTCCTTACTGATTTTCTATTCATTTTATTGCAGTCCTGTACTTCCAATATTTATGCACTCCCTCCTGCTCAATTCCTCTATCACATTCTTGTCCTAGATTAAAGCAGGAAGGCTGTAGTACCAAGAAAATATTGAAAGATTTTTTTCTCATAATTCACCATGCTTGTAGCTGAGAACACTTGCACCACTTGCAGTTATGCTTGCATCTTCTCACCTGATGAACTACATTAGCCTCAAAGTAGATTAGGAATATTTTAAGGAAGCTTTTTCTTGCAGCCAAATTATAACAGACGTAATCCTTTAACAGCTTAGTGGGTTAAGGCAAGACTAACAGCAGTGACAAGTACCACCCTGGACTATCCCTTAGAATGTCTCTCTGGGATACTAATTTGCACTTTGTCATTCATGGGTTTAATTGCAAAGTGGGTTGCTACCATTTCATGGTCACTAATGTAATATAGGCTGCATCTTCCCCCCAGACACCCTTACTGAATTATCACTTGACATGGGTACATTTTTACTAATGTGAAAGTAATCAAACAGAACATACTTCACATAAATTGCTATATATCCTAACTTACGTAATGTTATATCCTTCAATTTCTGTTTCTCAAATCTTTATTAAACCATCACTTACTACAAAGGCAATCCTACATTTCTATAGGCGAACCACACTGACCATCCTTGTTGCAAGCATTTTGCATCAAACCATAGTGACGCTCCCAGTTGCGAACCTCCTTCCATCCCTTCTCTAGCTCATTTAAGTCCTGCCACCTAAACCTAATGTCTTCCCTTGTTGCACAATTAAACAATTCCCAGTCTTCCTATGTAGTTTGTCTACCCTTTTATAAAGATCTCAGTTCCAGTCTTATCTCCCTTGTCACACCAATCTGCCCACCCAGCATCTCAAAACGGTGGATCCCATAGGGAATCCTTAGTCTGCCAACTCTGCACTCCAGAAAAATATTTGAAATTACTACTTCCCCTTCACACCTCCATTTGTTCTCTGCCTGAGGAAATTCTCAAGTCTACTTGGTGGTAGTACATTTACAGGCAAAAATCCTAAATCTTGTTTTTGTTGCATATTTGGGAGGTGTACATATCTTCCCATTGTTTAAATTGCTCATCCAGTCTCTTCCCAATCCTTTCTAACCTCTGCTTATCACTCAATATTTTATGATCTAATTACTATTTTACTGGAAAATTTCACTCCCTCTGCCACAGCTTGCTGTGAGGGAAAGGTTGGTTTATCACTTTATTCCCATTTTCTATTGTGTACAGTCACTTGTCTTTACCCTTGTATTCGGAGTTTAATTGCATATTAAAAATTGCGACCAGAGTTAATTTTCCACCCTGTTACTGTTTTCTTAAAACTACTTTCTAGTTGCTGCCCCTTATTTGACCACTTATCTCCCTCCTTTCACTGGCTGGTGTAAGCATCACTCCTTCAAATGTTTAAATTCATAGGCCATCACACTGGTTTCCATAGTGACAGAAGTGCTCACCCCCTTTCATTATCTTGCTCTCAAAAATTAGTGGCTCCATTTGGACAGCTGAACTTAAGGTACCCACTTTCATATCCAACTGCTTGGTGCACACTGCAGTGTTTAGGATATTAACCTTTTTTCGTGCCTTTTAAGCATCTGTTGCAAGACACCCAGTTGGAGAGCCCACATTCTGCCTCAGTAGGCATTTTGGGATTACCGTTTCTTCCTGGCGTACAAGGACACTTTCTTGGAGACTGCTGACCACCAAAAAGCCTAATTGCTTTAGGTGACTGCTTGGAATCCTGTACTTGTATTCTGGTCCTGGGGAGAGCTGGAGCAGTGCAGATTCCAGACGCCCTCCTGACAGTGGTCTGCGCTTCCTGAATGGTCTGGTTGCTATTCAAGGTGTCTAAAAGGAAAAGGCTACAAACGTATACAGACCCTTCCGTCTGGGACATGACTGGATCAAACAGGCTGTGGTGTGCTCATCTTTGGGTTGGTGGTAACGCTTTACTTGTGGTGAGAATCAAAGGACCATTGCATTCCACCAGAGGGAAGCTGTTGTGATACTAGCATTAGCCAGGCAGTAGCGATTCATGTGACTCCCCTCTTCATTCTTAAGCTAATTCTGTGTGCAGCAAATACTATGTTTCTAACTTCAGAATATCTGCCTAAATACTTAGTTTCAGGGTCTATGTATTAGTTAAACTATATTAGTTTCCCCTAAAGTGTTTGGCAGTGCTCTTTACAGACTGACATTGAGTGCTTTTATTACTGTAAAGCGCAATTGAAACTTCTCCAATACTAGGTTGTGCACAAGTCATCGTTTGCAGTGACCACTGTCTCAGTTGCAAACAGGATTCTCAACAGTGCTTCATCTGCCTTATCCAAGTCTACCATGGATATGAAATTTACTAGTCTCAACTGTCTTGGTGGATCCAAGCATCCTGAGGCAATTGATTGAAGTCTGAAGCATTGTAGACCAACGTGAAAGCACTAACTTTTGGGATCCTCCTTGAATAAACCTTGAAGTGAATACTGTGGTTTGGTGTTTTTTACCTTCTGCCTTGGTGTACTAGCTTTTTTTGTTTGACTGACTGGTTTAACAAGTGAGTACTTTACCTAGTGGTGGATATATACACAGATCCTGAGGCAATGTAAAAATTGCCTCATGTTTACTAACCAGTTAATTCTGAGACTGATATGGTATGTGCAATATATTTATACAGTGTCACTGGAGGCAAAGCTCACCAGTACTTGTGTCAAGGTTCAGTAGTACACACACTGCATCACACAAGTGAAAAAATATATGGACTCACATATGCTTAAATGTAACCTAAACCACAAAGACCTAGACTAAGTACACAACTGGTATCTTCAGCAGCCCCAAATAGTCAGTTGCTTATCAGGGGTTAAGGTCTGCCACATTACTCCCACAGTCATTGGTCAACTGTAGTATGACCCAAGTGAGTAAATTACCAGAGACCCATCTTCCTAGACTATGAAGAGACCTCATGGAGCGGTCAGGCTGGTATGTGCCAAGCATTAAGCAGAGTTTTACCTTCAATGGTGCAGCAATACTAACCCGACTGGCTTAGATTCTGGTGTCCTGAGGGGGTGCAATATGTTGGCATGCAATGAGATGGTCAGACCACACTGCTTTGCCAGGGATGGTCTGCACCTCTTCCTCTAGGCTTTTAAATATTGGCAAGTTTTCTCCCCCAAGTACCATTTTTTGGCAATGCTGAAGTACTTCAGACATAGCAAATGAAAAATTGAGTGAATGTAGAAGTATTACTGCTCAATGCTAGGAGTCTAAACCAAAACTCCACTCCATAGAAGCTCCATGGAGACCTGGTTTAAAGCTGCAGAGCGCACAAACAGTGCAAGGTTACAGTGCCTTCCACACATTTAGGCCAGCTACTTAGCAGGCAGGGACTAAAGGTGGAGGCCTCTACATTTACATCAAATGTATTTTAAGGCTAGTCAAAACAGGACAATGCACTTGAGCTACTCCATGTTCAGATCACCGTAGGCAAAATCCAGTACCACTTCCTTGCAAGCTATAGTAGGTTCCCCCCTAACCCATGAAACCCATACCATGTATCTAAACTTGAGTGCTCAGTACCACAGTCATGGGTGACTCTATTACCCCACTGTTAACTGGGAATCCTATAAAACATCAAACTTATAGGCACAGATTGTTTGTATGAACTCCTTGGACCAGAAAGTAAATACAAAGGGGTGCAACCATACTGATCTGGTCCTCACCAGTATGGGAGTGCTGCACACCCCTACTGTAATGCTTACCTGGTAAGGTCAGACCACGTAATGGTCTTTCCAAGTGAAAATAAAACCTGGACCCCCCAGCTAAACCTGGAATATTTAAGAACTGTTCTAAGGCTAACCTCTTGCTATTAAGTGTGAACTTGCAACATTTCAAGCTCCCATAAACCCTGAACACTGCCTGTGCATAACTTAACACTGTAAAAGCATGTTAATAGCTGTGTAGAGGCAGCTTGTACCTACAAGGAAATGCAGAACTAAAGTCACCCTTGTAGAATCACAATCAGTAGGCTGCATAACAGGAAGAAAATCATGGCAAAAATTAGGTGCACCACCCAGTGGGATAAAAGCAGTCATCAAACTAAATTTCTCTGAATACTGAGAAACAGGGTGAAAGTAAAATGTCCTATGCAGACTGCCTTGGGGGCTCCCTGTATTCTGTCACCTACAGGCTTTTGAGGGGAGATCTATGCCTGGCATACAGGGCATTATCAGACCCCACTCTAATTGACAAGTTAATCTCCAACTTGCAATCCAAATTCTTGGCATCTTCCATTCAGTCTTTCCCTTTAGTTATTTGCTCCCAATACCTTGGGTCCTTTGTCAATTTTCTTATTCCTAGCCCCACATGGCTAGTGTCTGTGGGGCGAGAATCTAATTTCTCCAATCCCATGTTTGCTTAGTTCTTGGAAAACTTTCCTGCTGCTTACAGACAATTACATCCATAAATGCCTGCATCCAGAATGTCTCCTTGTTTCTTGAGCTTTCCTTTGTTTGTCCCTTTCCACTTTGAATTATTTCTGGCTGTGCTATGTATAGGAAGCTTAACTGTAGTTCTGAAATACCCCTTAAATTGGCTAATCCCAGTCTGCCTTCTACTGGAAGAATCCACTTATTCCACTTGCAGTTTTCCCCTACCAGATAATCCTTCAACTCCTTATTGCTACCCATAATGTCTGATACACAGGTCAGGCATTTTTTATACAAGAGTAAAGGGACTAAACTATCTTGCTATCCATGTGCATATAACAAAGCTTTCAATTTTTTAGTCTCCTCACATCCTTAGCTACCACACGAATAATTTTAGATCCATACTCCTAATGACATTTTTTCATAGCCCCATAAATATGGGTTTACCTGAACTAGTTTGTGTGGGTACATAATTTACTGCTATTTCCTTTGGTTTTGCTTCATTAATTTTGATCCAGAAAAGACCTTTCAGTGTTTCACAACACTAATGTCTCTAGTTTTGTTGGGTGTAAAATTATCCTTGGAACCAATTATATCCTTGAATTTGAGTCCCTTATTTTCTTTGCCAGTGGTTCTAAATATAATGCAAAGAGAGGTGGGAAAGAGGACACCCCTGCCTCATTCCTCTGCTCAAGCAGACATTGTCAGAGAACACCACCCACTTTAATTTTCACCTCTGATCCCTCCTAATCAGCTTTAACTTTTTTTCAGGAAATGCAAATGCTTCTATTGCCTTGCTCAAAATCGCAGCTTACTCTGGATGTTTTCTCTGCATCAAGACTTTCTGATGTCTTGTTATGCTTTGCTCTGCACTATCCATGTTCTGTTTAATGTTGAATATTTGCCCCTCCACAAAACCATTGATTATATCTGTCAGTTTTCATTTCTTTACCACTTTAGTCATCATAAATGTAGCATCATCAATGTACTGGACAATGGAGGCTAGTTGGGTTACAGAGCTACAGTTAATACATTTAACAAAGGAGGACCCAAGTACTGAACCTTGGGGTACACTGACCAAGATGGGATTGAAGGGGAAAGACCTATTCTCCCATTTAACAGCCTGCTGTCTATCGGAAAGATGGCTGTGGAATCAGGCTAGCATGATGAACTGAGTCCATAAGCTGAGTTTTAGTAGTTGGTGTGATAGGGTGTCAAGGGCTTTGGACATACTGAGAGATTGAGAAGCTGACCTTCATTTAAGAGATGAATGGCGTTGGTACTAGCCCTAACTTTCACTATGTTTAGGTCTAAAGCACTGTTAACTGGATAGGAGGCTGACTAAAGTAGAAAAATGCATCCATGTAACACCTTGGCTATGGGACAGAAGTTGGTTCTTTTAGAGGGTCTGCCTTTGAGAGGGATGTGATATTTTCCAGACAAGTGGCACTGTGCAATCAGGGTAGATGAGGTAGGCAATTGAAGGAGCTGCAACTTTTAGAAGTTCATTAGGAAGCTGGACAGCTGCAAAGGCAGCAGGGTTTAAGCTTGGTTTTTATGTAATTAGTCTGAACAAGTGCAGAAGTGAAAAGGTTGATTAGGTGGAGGGATAAGTGGCTGTTACACCCTGCAGAGTAGGGAGACTGTATAAAGTGAGAATTTGAGTTGCTATAGGGTCAAAGTTTGAGGATTAGAGCTGGGGTTGGGGGAGCAACTGGGGCTTAGGCTGTAGTTAACTTTGCTATACGTTTTGGGGGGTTTAGGTGCTTCTCTTAAAAGGCTTGGAAGTTAAGTTTGTCTATT
Organism: Protopterus annectens; assembly: GCF_019279795.1. NCBI lineage: Eukaryota > Metazoa > Chordata > Ceratodontiformes > Protopteridae > Protopterus > Protopterus annectens. Next base: position 620,684 of record NC_056747.1, on the reverse strand, counting down.
TCATAGTTGCTGATGGCTGTTAGGCTGGCTTCATCTTTGGTGATCTGGTAGGCTGCTCAGACTGTCTGATCTGGTCAAAAGTCAAACCCACCTCCATGAATGGCACAAATAAAAAAATGAGGGTTATGCTACTCTATGCCAGGAGTTAAAATCTCAAAATGCATGTGCTCTAAGCACTCAGTATGGAGAATCTCAACATCTGTGCAGTAACTGAAACCTGGTTCAAGGCTCCACAGAGCACCCCAGCACTACTGGGCTACAACTCATACCACACTTTGGCCACAGAACATGGACTGAAACACAAGGAGGGGGTGTATCCACATTCCTCAAGGATACCTACACCTCCAGGTTAGTGGCACAGCATACCACCTCATCCATGTGCAACTAACATCAGGCAAATCTGCAATTCAAATTGTAGCCTGCTACAGATCACCCTCCATGACCTAGGATCACCACATTGCCTTTCTGGAGATGCTGTAAAACATGAAGGTCCTACCAAACACCCTGATATTGCACACTTTCAATTACCCCACCATTAACTGGGAAAACTTTCAATTACCCCACCATTAACTGGGAAAACTTTCAATTACCCCACCATTAACTGGGAAAACTTTCAATTACCCCACCATTAACTGGGAAAACTTTCAATTACCCCACCATTAACTGGGAAAACTTTCAATTACCCCACCATTAACTGGGAAAACTACTGAAGTCAAACTCCCAGGTCCACTTCATGGAATTTATCAACTCAAATGCCCTGCATCAGCTGGCAAACTCCCCTACCAGAGGTGAAAACATATTTGACCTGGTAATCACCAACATGGGTGACGGGTGTTCCACACCAGAGGTCAGCCAATCACTGGTTAGATCAAACTAATCATTCAGGATCACCACACCACCATCTCAAACCAAGGAAACCACAGAAAAATGTTTCTATAGCAAACTTCACCTTAAGACAGAAGTTTCACAGCCCCCATGCTAAAATATCAGATGCAACAAGCTTTACAAATGCACTCTGAGCACCTACAAGGATGCATGGAATGTGCCATCCCTCGCAAAACCAAGACTCTATTCCCTAAGAGAAGGAAACCAGTCTGGTGGACCCTGCCATAAACAGGCTATACAATAGGAGGAAAAGTTCAGAAAAGCAAATCCCAAGAAGGCAAGGCATCCCTGATCAGTAATAAGGTCCCTCATGAAATTCTCCAAGGCTAACTTCGAAAGAAAAATAGCCAAGGATTCAAGATTACCACAATGCCACCTTTGGCTATGTCAATCTAGGTGTCAACTCACAGATATATGCTCTGAGTTAGTGTAAAATGGCAATATACTGAAACCACTAATATTGCCAACATCCTGGCAGATTCGGTGTAAACTTCACCCCCAAAAGGGCCCACAACAATACCAGAAAAGTGTAGTGTCCCAGAAATCTGACGCACAGGTGAAAACGGCCCTTTCAAAAGCAGTGTTAATGGGGTCAGTTGGTGTCCCAGGCTGCATCTTGCATGGACTACAGAACAAACACCCCACCTAAATGCACTGTTCAACCTCAACCTCTCCACAGGCTACGTGCCCATAGAATGGCACGCAACAACTGTTCACTCCACAAAGGAGGGGCCACAACTGACCCTGCTAACTTTCCCCATAAGCCTGACTAGCCTGGTCTGCAAGGCTATGGAGCACCATCATGGAACTCATTAACAGACATTGGGAACCTCCAAACACTTGACCCAACAGTTCTGCTTTAAGGGTAGATCATGCCTACTAAACTTGGTTGACTTGAGATGGTCACAAAGGCCATTGATGAAGGGGAAGGTAGTTCACACAGCCTACCTTGACCTCACCAAAGCTTGACACCATTCCCCACTCGGGAATTGGAGAAACTCGCCAGCCTGAACATAAACCCCTACATCACAAGATGGGTTGCCAACTGGCTTAGACAGAACTCATGGTAAGAATAGCAGGCTCCAGGCCAGACTCTAAACCAGTCACACATGGTGTCCCACAAGGCTGTCCTGGGACCCTTGCTGTTCGGCATACTTAAGTACAGGCAAACACTAGGACTGGCTAAAGTTCAGAGATGACTGCAAACTGGGAGCCATAATTAACTGTAGCTGACATGCTGACATGCACATTCTCCAAAAGGGCCTTACTGAGACTGGCACCTGGTGTCAGTCATGGTCTCTAGGTAAATGCCAAAAAAAGCATGTTCATACCATTTGGGGGGAAAAACGAATGCCCATGAATTACCACAAGTGGCAGCCCCCTTAATACAGAAGAGGTAGAGATTTGGGGACCTAGGTAGATGGTAATCTCTCCTTTGACATTGCCAAAGTAGTTGGAGAAATCCTATGTAGCCCATCCAATTACTTAAGGGTTCACATCTAGAAATAAAGGTTATAGTGCCCCTCTACTTGTCACTCATCAGACCCATCCGAGTACAATGCCCCATTTGGGATGTACCACAAGACACAGCTTCAAAGACCACAAGTGCCTCAAAACATATGTCCTATGCAGCCCAACGAACTCCAGCTGTACTGTTACATATCACTTACTCGGAGGTGATCTCTGCCTGACTTGCAAAGCTATGTCTAACTCTGAATTGGACATGCTCCACCTAAAGAAATCCAAGTCACTGCAAGCCACTCACTCTAGTGAGCTAAACCTTACCACAACAGAGCATGCTGGAGGGATAGATCTGTCGCTTCCCATGCTTTGGAACAAAATTCCTAACTACATTAGACAGAGCCCCTCACTCCCAAGAGAAATCTTGAACGAGTGGATGGGTAACCAAGAAAATACATCCCTGGGATCATTTCATTGGCTCTTCTTGAGAGGCTCAGTTAATGGTGTGGCAAAAGCTGACACTGGCTAGGCTTATAATTGCCCACTGGTAGCCTAGTACCTACCTAGTGAATTCTCAAATCACTGCAAGATGTAGTTTGTGTAACTGTTTCATTTTGCTGAATGAATGTATACTAGTTAAGTATTAAATGTTGAATTTTATGTAAACTGTTTGCTCAATGATTCTACAATACAATTTTCAAATTTGTGGAGCTTTTTTCTGCAGGCCCATGCCCCTTTGCTTGGTCATTGTTATACTTCCATTGCCCCAGTACCCTCCCAGGACTGAAGTATGTCTCGCCGTAGCATAAATGACCATCCATGGAAGTGACTTCCCATATCGGGGATGTCTGCCAAGCAGCCCTCCTGTGAGTAAATAAAGAATAAGATTGCTTAGACTCCAGTTCTTGCAAATATTAAAATCCTAATCCACATTGCACTTTGCCAAGATTATTAAATTCCTAATCCAGTTTATTCAGTAAAGTACCAGTTTCCATCTGTTTATTGGCCCAAAATGGAATGAAATCTTGCTTGCTCATACACAAATCCCAGCTGTTTGAAAGCCGCATGCATATTCTGGTAGGTAAAATGAGCTTTATTAAGAGACTACTGTCTTTAAAAGCTCTTGATTCTCAAGCATAGACTGTGTAACTGCTGTGTAATCAGTGCCATAGTTAACTAGGCTTTTTCTTCCGGTCTCAAGCCTGGGGGGGGGGGTATGCTTTTATTTGCATGGCTATGAACTTCAGGCAGCCTTGTTTCTGCCATCTCCCAGCTAAAATGCTGAACTTGGTGCCACCCAAAATGTCTGGCACATACAAGGTGCAGAAGGGATATGTAGGCACACAAGGTGCAGAAGGGATATGTAGGCACACAAGGTGCAGAAGGGATATGTAGGCACAAAAGGTGCAGAAGGGATAGGTAGGCACAAAAGGTGCAGAAGGGATATGTAGGCTTGAAGACCAAGGGGAGACCAGAACATGTTGACTGGCAAGTCTACCACATGTCTGTTCCACTAATGACACCAGAGGTAAGAGGTGTCTAAGCATTCTTTAGGCTCTTGGCAGAGGTATAAACTTGTTACTCCAATATTTAGGCGATCCCTATCTTTAAAATGTGTTGTGCGTAGGCAGTCTCTCAAAGCATTTCACCTTTGGTCCTGAAAAGTTAAGTAACTCGTGACCCCTTGTGTAGATGTCCTGTTTGGCTCCTTCAGTGTAAGCTGGATATGTAATGTAGCAATTTGGCATGTTAAGTAGCTGTCCACAATTGCTCTTAATATACTATTTAATGTCATGGCTGCCTCGCACTTAAACAGTTCCATTAGTTTTCTTTCACTTGCACAGATCTGCTGAAAACTGCAATTAGAATCCAGTATCTGAGGGCTGTCCTGCTTCATGCAACAGTTTGTGCAGTTTACATCTGCAACTTGGCAAGTCTGTCTTTTCAGCCTTAGTGCTGTGAACCCTCTTGTTTGGCATGTACTTAGCTAAACTTGGTGCTGAAGGATGGCTGTTTATTTAACACTGTTTGACCCAGCAAGCAATGCATACTTACAAGCTTTCTATTTGCATGTCTGTTCCCAGATAAGTGTCTGGCAGCCATGTCTGTGTAGGCTTTTGTAAAACTTTCCTAGAAGGCATTCACCTTCTGCTTTTCAGTAGTGACCTTGCTGGCCACCCAAGTACTGGATTAGACTACCAGTAGTCTCTACAGATAATTGAGTGGCTCTCAATTTGCCACTATATATCTTAGCAGGTGCCCCCTGTGTGAAGGAGTTGGGATAGTGGCTAAGGTGTTTGACAACCTAAAGGGTTTGAGTCTAACCTTGGGAGAAGGGTTAGGCTTGAAAAGGTCCCCTGGGGTACACTGTAGTCCCTTGTCCTTGAGGCATGCATTCCCATATCTTCAGTGCTGTGGCAGTGCCTGATTTGACTCTAGCCAATAGACCCACTTAACTGGCTATGTCAATGTATCAAGCCTGGCTAAATAGAATGTGTAAAAATGTTAACCAGTTTATTGTGTAATTTAATCCTGACTTGTGCTCAGGACTAACTGTAACCTGTGGAACTTGTTTAACTTTGTTATGTAATCTCTGTAAATAGTCTGTAATATGTAATGCTGTATCTGCTTACCCTTGGAGCTTTTCTTCCCGGGCCTCCGCTGAAAATGGACATTCATCCAGTCAACAAATGTTTACTAAAGTAAAATAGGTTTGAGGTAGGATGATGGTGCACAGCTGAAGGTTGTATTGAGGGGACATTCATAAAGAAGGTGGGGGGGGGCTGCTGCAGGGTTAGTCTTGCATTTATTTTTGAAGTGTGACAGATGAAGAAACGTGTAAACTAAACATGGGTGCTGTGGAACAGCCTAAGGAAGAAAACTGAGGCCAAGTGGCAGCATTTTAACATGTAATTTTAACTGCAGCTCCATTGAACAATTTGTTCCTTGTAGGCAAGGATGGAATATGGCAGAGCAGGAAAAGGGTTTTGGAAGTGAAATGTTGGAAGCATGGTGAGTATTGAAGGAAGGAGAATCTCTAGAGGAAGAGACCAGAAGCCCAATGTCTTACCACAGGGCCTGGGACGGTCCACTTCACCACTTGGGAGTGCTGGTCTCAGCATAAGAGTTGAACGGTGGTTGTTAAAAATCAGCACATCACAGGAGGGAATGTAGGCCACAGATCTTTGGGTCCGGTTACTGACGATCCTGAAGTACTAAATGGAGCAGGTTGTGGACCTGTGGGATAGGTTTTCAGAAGGGGGTTGGAGAGAATTCTCATACCAACTCTGGCTAAGGCACGAAGTTTGGCATGGAGTTGAAGCATAATGTTATCTAGGAGTAGATAAAGCTTCTTGTGAGTAATTGGTACCACAATTCAGGGAAAGTTAGCATTGCTACTTTAATTTAGTTTTATGCCTTTAGAGTAGTCTAAACACAGAAATGCACTTTAAGCTATGTAAACCCACTTGTTATGTACTTGGAGATTATATTTCCATGTGTAATGTTTCAGTACAGTTCAGACTTGTAATGCAGGCAAGCTAGAAAACCAGGCACAAGCACAAATTGTAGACATGGAGAATCCAGTAAATTTGTTCTATGTATACAAGTGTGGGATCAGCCCCTTCCTCATGGGGAAAGTGCAGGCGCGCTGGCTACCTGTAAAGTTGATGTATTTTGTACACTACAGTACATACTATGATGTGGGTTTGAGGTGTTCTTAACGCTCTTACTGAAATTTCAGATTGAAGCAACATTTTTAAGGAGATGCAAAATTCAGTCTTCAGCCCAAAATCTCTATTGAAGGACCTGATGGCAATAGAATTTATAGGATCTATTGTACAGAAGAATTGGAGCTTAAATGACGTGTTAAGAAATTCAGTGAAGCTCCTGGGACTTTTTTTAGGAGGGGGCTAACCTAAAACAAATCTTAGAGGGAAATAAGAAGCCACTGGCAACCAGAAGGGGTAAGGGGTATGTTTAATGGCAATGTGCCATTTCTGTAAACACATGGATACTGGTTCTCCTTTTGAAGTAAGAGGAAGAAAATCTAGCATTTCACAAACTTGACTGTCAAACTAAACCAGTAGTTTGTTTAGCAAAGAGTGTCCATTGTCTTGCATTCTATATCAGTAAGACTGATAGGAGGTTGCGGGAACATGTTTGAGCACTTGTAAGTAGAAATGAGCATGAAAATGCTTTGGCAAGACATTAAGGATTCCCCCTAAGTTTAAATTCAGAGGGGTAGAAAGTCCATACAAATGGAAGGGCTATCATGTATTTTTAGCACAGTTGCTATGGCAACTGCATAGTCATGCTTGTCATTACCCTGGGCTGGATGCTGCAGCATCCATCCAGTCTTTACCCTGGGCTGGATGCTGCAGCATCCATCCAGTCTTTACCCTGGGCTGGATGCTGCAGCATCCATCCAGTCTTTACCCTGGGCTGGATGCTGCAGCATCCATCCAGTCTTACCCTGGGCTGGATGCTGCAGCATCCATCCAGTCATTACCCTGGGCTGGATGCTGCAGCATCCATCCAGTCATTACCCTGGGCTGGATGCTGCAGCATCCATCCAGTCATTACCCTGGGCTGGATGCTGCAGCATCCATCCAGTCATTACCCTGGGCTGGATGCTGCAGCATCCATCCAGTCTTTACCCTGGGCTGGATGCTGCAGCATCCATCCAGTCTTTACCCTGGGCTGGATGCTGCAGCATCCATCCAGTCTTTACCCTGGGCTGGATGCTGCAGCATCCATCATGTTAGGGGTGGAGTTGTATAAAAGGATGAATGGTTTACCCAATAGTGAGTTACACTAATCACATGATTGGAAGTTAATGGTATTTAAATATGTTAACATTACTATTTTATCTGAAGAGGTCCTAGTATTCGAAGGGATGAAAAGCATTTTTATTGGATGTTAAGTTTTCACTACTACAGGCTTTAACTTGGTTTGCTTTCTGTGGCTTCATTTCCAGAGGTTGGTCATTTTTACCAGTTTGACTAAAATAAAGCCCTGAGCTATGCAATATCTTGTACTGTCCTATTTTACCATAACAAAAAAATTGTGCTGTCTAAGGGAGAGCTCTTATGGTAAAATGACACAGCAAATTAAATCTTGCTAGTGGTACATCCTCATGCCTTATTCCAAGCTTGACCATGTGGACTGTTTCTGTATAGCTGACCTAATTAAGCGTGAGATCCTTGTCAAACATTCCAAGTCAAATGGACCTAGACTCCATTTTAATTGAGATTTGATTTCTCTCTGTTTTTTTCTTAAATATTTTTAAATATTAAGAGCTTCTTGACAGAAATGCTGATTGGTCACACCACCAGTTCAGCTTCATTACATGAGGTGTTAAAGGAGATGAGAATGGAGGGAAATGGTCTCTTTTCGGGGGGGTAGTTTCCTGGAGTCTTGTCTACTTCCCCCTACTTGCATTTATTCCAGCATCTGGCATGTTTCCATAGATGTCCAAGCTGTATGAGTACTTGATATCCCCTTTGTTGGTGGATGCTACATCCTGGATAATAGAGCACATCTCTGGATGCTAGACCTTAGTGCTACCTGTCATGTTGTCCCTTCACAACCACTTGCATTCCTTCCATGGGGCTCTTGGTGTGTAGATTTAGTGCTGAGAATGGTCTGCTTGTATTTAAAAATAGTATTTCCAGTCTGGTCATGACCATTTTTCACTTACTGCATAGTTTAAGAATGACACCTGCATGAGGTCATGTATTCTATTCTAAAACATTATTACATTCAGAGTCCCCTAGTTTATTTTGACTCGTTTATATCGCAGGGTAATGTAGTTTTTGTAGTGCTTGGCTTACTCCTGGCAAGCCCTACCATTTTTATGAAGCTGAATTGTTTTTGACCAAAGCTGACTGCTTTAAACGTTTTGGCCTAATGCCAAATCTGTTAGTTAAATGCTTTGAACACTGCTTGGCTTTGTGTAGCCAGCTAGGAAACAAACATGACAGAGCTGTGAAGAATCCATGTGACCTTGCTTGATTGCAAAACTTTTGATAGAGTTCAGGCTGAGGGAAGATTGTGAAACTGGCCTTATCGTACTTCTATTGGACTCTGACACTTGAGGGTTTATATTGCATGATTTACATTATTTGTTTTATGATTATTTACATCAGTTAGTGACTGCCTCCATCAGTATCTTGTGTAATTGCATTGTCAAGTATATCGTGCTGTGCACAGTGAAGCCTGACTGGATGGTAGTAAAGCTTAAACCTGTGGTTAGTGCTTCAGTTACATATGTTACAGCTGACAGCACAGAGGTATGGATAGTATGTGCCTTGCTTTTGGAGATGTTAGGGGCTACTGCAGTTTGAGGAAGCACCTCTTCCTTGCTTGCTGTTTTGGTACTTTCCCTCCATGCCTTTGAAGGAACTTCCTCCATCTGGTCACTCGCTTTCACTTTATACTTTGCAGTTTTCATACTTGGCTTACCAAAGGTGTGAAATCATGTGAAATTGGTATTTATGCTACAAATGAGTTTCCATGTGTCATTCTGATGGGTGGAAGCAGGGAAAGTAGACTGAGAATAGGAAATGTTGGCTCTTCAGTTTACCTTTCTGAAACGTGCATGTGTAGACATACCCATACAGCTAGTCCCATGTATGTAAACAGTATAGTCTGAAACTTGCATGTGTAGACATACCCATACAGCTAGTCCCATGTATGTAAACAGTATAGTGATGTCCATCTGGAAAAGGACATGCTAGGTGTATAGTGATGTCCATCTGGAGAAGGACATGCTAGGTGTACTGTACCATGTTTCCAGATAAGTCACTCCTCCACGTGTTTCTAGGTAAATCACCCATCCAGAGTGATCCGTGACTGGAGTGTCTTATCACAAGATTTATCTATCTGAACAAACCATGAGTAAATCCTGTTATGTCCATGCAAGTGGAATGTTTATAGTATATAAGAAATTGCTTGAATGAACTATCATTTTTAATTCCACTTGGTGTTCTGCCTTTTCTCTTATACTGATATACTGCATGTCTATGGCTGTTGACCCTTGGGCTTGTGCAGTCCAAGATGAATGAAAAGTATCTTTGTCACTTGTCAAATTCTAATCTCTGGAATTGACTGATTTACCACAATCAAATTCTGTAAGGGACAGGGCAAAAACACTAGCACCAGCTACTGTAAGTCACCATAGTTCAGAGGTATGGCTTGTGTCTTGGCTGCCCACACAATGGTATTTCTCTTTTGCTGTGCTTCTATGAAGTGCTAGCAATCTGCTTGCAGGTATTTCTGCCTTAACCTGTCCTGATATTGAGCAGGTTGCTTAAACATTAGTTTTGGTAGAATTGAGTTTTGCTAGTAATCAAATGGTCTCGTGTATATATTTTTTTTACTTAACTGACAATACTTGTATTATGTGCTTAATTTACAGTGGATGCTGACATAAACAATGAGTGAGAAGGAGCGAGTCACTTTTGCTGGGGTTTTCATTTTGTTTTTACTGTGGCTTTTTAGTGACCTTAGTCATTGTTTTAGTTTGGGATATTTTTGCATTGACCCTAATGATGGACACCAGCTGGGTATAACAGCCCTGTTTCTAATGCTTAGTCAAACACTGCTTGTGTTGTGCTGATGAGGTCATAACACTGAAATATGCATATCCACAGCTAGTGGGGGGTTTAGTTTTAATGGACAATTTCAGGCCAATAAAGCCAAAGTCATGGGCATTCAGAATTGCCAATTAGCTGAAACACCTGATTATAAGGATCAGTTGCATATATCCCATGTGCCTCTCATACAAGAGGTTTAGGAGGTCACTTATTGGAAATTCTAGCTTTGCTGGAGTTTTCATTCAGTTTTTACTGAGTGGACAGACATGCAATTGCTGTGAACTATGTGAAGGTGTTAACCAGCTCCTTTAAATATACTGCTTGCTGAAATGAGCAGTTGCTCAGTAAGCACACTTGTGATGTGGCTGGCATTAAACTTGGGTTTGTCCTGAAATCCTTTCTAACCTGTTGCTGCTGAGCAAACCCAAAATTTCTTGTAGCAGTTTCTTGGTTGTGGGGTTCTTGTGAACACTTGAATCAAATTCACCTGCTTCCACAAGCTCTAATGTGTTTACTTGATGGGTTTGCAGGAGTCCTTGGTGCTGAAATTAACTAGCAGTGAGGGCGAAATACATTGCTGAACCTCCTAAAAGAAACCAGCTATTCAGATGGTAATTGGAGATCTGTTTACTGTACCTGTTGCACTGTAATGGGTGTGCTTCTGCTGAGGCCAAGGTATTGCTGCCAAAATTGATGGCAGTACCACAAGGTATACTTCTAAAGCCAGTGAGCCAGTAGTTTGGAAGAACATTGAGCAGATCACCAGTCCAGAGGGGGTAGGGCTTGGAACACATGGGGATCCCCTCTATCATGAATCTGACTGATTTACAGTGGACTAGGAGAGTCTAAATGGGGTCAGTTGTAGTGATTATGCTCTTTGTGAAGGACCTTACTGCAAAGCAAAATTGTAAGCTTCCAGTTGTCTCAATTATAAACCTGTTTTAATGGTTTATAGCAAAGAAGCAAGCTAATGGGCTAATCGAGCAATGTCAGTTTGTATGGCTGGATCTGTTGCATCCAAAGTTAACTGCACAGATAATATGCTATGGGAGTTTGTACTTCCAAAGGCTGGGAAAGAACTTCAAGCATGCTCATGGGGAAAAATGATTGTCCAGGTAGACACTACTGAACTGAAGCAGACCATTTTCAGTCCTGCCCCAGGCCTGACTGGTCAAATACAACTCTACAACAGAATGTAGAACTATTTACTTTACAAATATTTTACCTCTGACTACATAATCTTTAAAGTAGTATTGAGGGAATTATTTAGGAACAGATCCTTGTGTTCAGATAGGTACAGGTTGTTGCTGACTGAGCAAATTTGTTTACAGCTGAATTCCTATTTAGTTAATAGGAGTAAATTATTCCTTGCTTTGTTGGGGGCTTTCTAGCCTGCATCTCTGAAGCATTTGTAGTTTGTGCTGTTTTCAGATTTGTAGCTTGTGCTTTTTCCTCTTGTATTTCAATCCGGAAGGTGGATTTTCAGAGGTGGCTGAATAATGGCTACTATGTAAGGTGGTTTTATAAAACTTACTCCCTATTAGTGTGGCCTTTAATGGTAATGTGTTCATAAATATTGTTACAGTAGGGCAGACATCTGCCCGTGTTGGGAGATGGCTCAATCTGTCTTGTAGCAAGGAATCTAAAGTGTTCCAAGAATAGGGTTCTTTGCTTAGGACTTGCAGGTGGAGAGATGAAGGGATTATGGTTCTTGCACTCTTACTATGAGTGTATGGGAGGTATTGTATTGGACTGAAGTGTTACTGGAAATATGTGAGATGGTTGGGTGGGGGTGGATATACCATTAATCGTAGCGAAAATCTGGTACCATTGTCTAGGCCTTCAGTAAAGGCAGCTTATCTTTCAAAGGCTAATGGAAATGGATCCTTTTAAGGAGTGAGGGTGTGGGTGAGCATACAAAGGAGGAACCTGCTGATCCCACTACTCTCCAGGGTGTAGACCAAATGCTGCTTACTGGTTTTGGATCTTTCTGTCCCAAATTTGTTCCCCTCTACCAGTGGCTTAAGTTTAAAGACCTTAAATTGTTCCTGTTGAAATATTTTACTATAGTCTGTGGGGGAGTGTCTTTCTGGAGAATGGAAAGAACTGAGATCCCCTCCTGTGCATCTGCTTTCCATGTTCAAGGTACCAAAGGCATAAACATGATGTAATCCTTTTCAACTCAGACCAGCATCACCAAAGAAGTTTGCAGAGAACAGTCTGCATTAGGAGCTTTATACTAGTCTCCAAAACAGACTAAAGGTAGTGATGACTGTCTGAGGTGTGGAACAAGCATATTAGAGTTCAGTTTTAGGCTTGCCTATTTACCTTTTGGTTGTTTTTTAAGCGAAGTAGTTAAGACACCATCTGAAGATTTGGGACACTACTGGATGTCCTGGTTTCCTCCATTTTTCTAATGGCTTAAGTGAGCATGCTGTGACATTCAGACATTAATATCAGGGTGGCATTGAAATGGAGAATTGCCATAACACTCTCCCATGTTAAATGGGACTGGGGGCACTTGTGTTGGCACAAACAATCTTGTCTCCATTTAAATTTGTCTAGTTCAGACCAGCTCTTACTGTTGTCCACCAGTCAGTTTTTCCAGCAGGATTATGGACCTGGGTCTTGGTAGCAGAGTAGATGTCCTTTTCATATGCTGCAATATTCATCACATTAGGGAGTCTACCTCTGAGCTTGTACATCTGGCCAGTATACAAAGTCTACATGCCACTGCAAGGCGATATATTCCTCACATTAGGGAGTCTGCCTCTGGTGGGCATTTATACAAAAGTCTACATGCTGCTGCAAGGCGATATATCCCTCACAGTAGGGAGTCTGCCTCTGGTGGGCTTGTATACAAAAGTCTACATGCCGCTGCAAGGCGCTGCTGCACATCATCCTAAATTTGCCACGGATATCTGGTATAAAGCAGATGTCAGTTCAACCTCTGAACTTTTGTTCCAGGCATTCACTTGCCAGTTCATTTGTGAAACTTGGTTCGGATTAAGTACCCTGTTGGATTTTTTATTAAATTCTTTTTTTTCTGCTGCTTGGGTGATTCTGCTAGTAAAGACAAGTATCATTGTAGAAGGCAGATTCCCCATAAGGATGCCCACTACCTCTGCTTGCTCTGAGGCTCCGAGACCATACCACTTGTACTCAGTCATTCGTCCTGAAAACCCTCTAGCTTCTCAAATGGAGAACCAACACCTTAAGCATTTGGCACGAGAGATAGATGTTTAGTCCTGTGGATGATCCACAATAGGTCAAGAAACCTTTCTGATCTACCAGGGGTGTCGCTGTAGGCCTGGAGGCTGTTCAGAGTTGGCTGTACTTTCGGATACCACAGGGGAAGCCCTGAAGGAGCCTACTAGTACATTCACAAGGGATGTGAAGGCAGCTGTCTTGGGTAACCACTGCTTGTAATTTCTGAAGGTCCATGTGGCATTGTATCACTGTGCATAAGGATGTCCTTACTGACAGTGGAATGTAGCCAATGTCAGGCCTTTCCACTTTCCATCACATGGAAGCTCTCAAGGAAAATATTAACATGGAGCATGTTGTACCTGTTCCACAAGAGCAAGCTCCTGATTGGCGTTTCACAAATTTTCAATGCCTTCTTGCCCCTGTGCCAGTCATCATCCTCTTCTCTGCAGGCCTTTTCTGCATCCACTGCCTTCAAGAGGACAGCTGCAGGTATCTGATGTCATTGGCCTACTCAACCCAAATAGATTACCCCCCCCCCAGCTATACCTCCCCAGAAGAATGTAATGGTAGTGTTTCTGTGGAGGATATTAGTTTCTGGACAACTATCCAGAAATTTAAAGTGGTACTGTTGCAAAGTCTCAGACATACAAAAGGGGGTATGACCTGTTGCAAATCCTCCACCCTGTGCCATTCCCCCAGTTTTACCACCTTTTCTGAATGCATTTATGGCTGCATTCAAATACCCAGACTCTGCCCCCTACTCCCAAGTGTCCTGCCAGGCTCTACAAGGTGCCTTTGAAAGCTCCTTCTGCAGATCAGCTACCATTTAATTCTATGCTGAGGCTTTCAGGTTACTGCCCTCCACCTCCTTACTGCCCCTGAGCAAGATTATGGAGGGACTGGGGGAAAAGGTTTACTCATCTGCCACTCTGGCCTTCAGGCGATTAATTACCAGATCTACATGGTCAAATCTGGCTCTCCTTGCAGAGTTCCTGGATTCTGCCAAGGCTAACCTGGCATCCATCCTCCTCTGCCATGTTACTAGGCATTCAAAGTGCATTTACAATGCTGCAGATACCTCTGCTAGGAAAGCAGCCTTTGGGTCATTCCTAAGGAGATATTCCTGGCTTTGGTTTCTATATTTACCTGATTTGCCAAATTGGATGCCAATCTATATAATAAAGCCTTATTTGGTAGCTCAGCTGCAGGAGCTATTCAAATTACAGGAAAAAGGTAAGGAGCTACAGGATCCTGTCCCCAGGTTCTAAAGGAACTATCAAGCAAAGATGGTCCATGAAACCAGTCATGCCTTCCTCAGAGGTCCTAGGAAATGGCTTCTAAATCTACCCCATCCACTCTAGTATTCTTCCCTCTGGCTATTCATCTTTCTCAGGGGGCTAATAGAGGTCCCTTCCTCCCAACAAGGGAAAGGTTTCTACTATAGGATGTTTTTGGTCCCCAGGAAGGATTGCCCTTGGGGACCCTTCCTGGACCTTTTCTACTTAAACACATTTCTGAAAGCCCCCTCCTTTCAGATGTTAACTTTTACCCTCTTCCTCTCACCCCCCCACCAAGTGTTCATGGTGACATCAGACTTGGCTTTCACATTCCCATTCACTCTATTCAGGAAATGTTTCTGTTGCTTCCTCACATTCAGTTCTGTGCTTTGTCCTTCGGTCTTTACAGCAGCAGCAAGGGTCTTCACAAAAGGCTTGGCTCCTGTCATTAGCATACTGCAGGGAATTAATATCTTCCCTTACCTTAGAAATCTAATCCAAGCCCAGTCCTAAGACCTACTTAGGAAAATATTTGCTTTGTAGTTTCCCTTTTGGATAGCCAAGGCTTCACTTATCAGTCCTCTGATCCCTTTAAAAGACTACACTTTTTTTTTTTCTGGGCTCCAGGTTCCAAACAAGATGCAGATGAGGTGCTGTTCTTTGCTTCCTACTTCAAAGATGCTATAACTTCTCTAACTGCCAGGGACTTCCTATGCCTCCTGGTATTCATGGTATCTGATCCCCCTTGGCCAAGTTGCACATGAGGAAAATTCAATGATTTCTAAAATCAATGCAGCCAACCCTCCCCTCAAGTTGTACACAAATGCTTCAGACAGGATGGGGTACGACTCTCCTGGAGGGTCAAGGGTGTTTGTCTTTCAATAGAGGGGAACATATCAACAAAGGAGGGCATTGATTCCCCCCTCCCACATCTTCAAACCCAAGCTTACTCCAAGGGTGGTGAGGTGGCTCAGGCAATCAGTCCTGCTACTCAACAAGCTGGGGGGAATGGAGTCTTGCATCCTATGCAGAATAGCCCTATATGCCTGGGAGTTTCCCTCTTTTGGGTGGGGGGTTCACTGTAAAAGGAAACAAGTTTTCTAAAAGTAAATGAGTAGGATTGGCAAATCTCTTTCCATGTAAAAATTCCCTTATACCCAATCAGGGACAGTCCACTTGTTTCCTCCGTTATAGCATTATGGAGGCTCTGAATGGGATTTGGAAGAATGACTCCAGTTTTTTGATATTTTTGCCAGAATCCACTTCCTATAGTGGATTACAGGAAGTTTCTAGACTAATGGCCCTAGGGCTCTTAAGTCTAGCAAAGGTCTATCATTATACAACCTGCACTTATTGCCCCTGTCTAAGAGGGGACATGCATGGAACCGCCACGGTAAGTTTACCCATGCAATCATCCAGATTGCGTTTGGAGGGCCACTGAGGTGTTCAGACATGAAGTGGAAGTCTGTTCCAAAGGTGTGGTAATCTGACACAAATCTGTCCATTCAGCAGGTTCTGATGTCTCATAGGTTAAGGAAGTGTGTAAACAGGGTACCATATGACTTGCAGATGTGCAGTATTTCTAAGAGCAGGGTTGTGAACTGGGTACCATACGACTTGCAGATGTATTTCTGATGGAACAAGGTTGTAAACTGGGTACCATATGACTTGCAGATGTGCAGTATTTCTAATAGAGAAGGGTTACAGCTAGCCTTGTATGCAAGGCAGAGATTGCCCCTGAGGAGTCTCTGAAACAAGTGATTTCAATCTACATAGGAAAGATACTAAAGACCTTGAATTTTCTTTTAACTTTTGTGGTCTCCAGTTGCTGCAGGTGCTTGGAAAGGTACATGCCAAAGGGGGGTGTTTTTACTCTATTGGCTTGAAAGAGTACAGGGAAGTTGTGCCTTTTCTGGAGGCAGTGCCCTTGTGAGAAGCAATATAGAATTCCCCTTTTGCCACTGGAGACATGGTGATCAAAGTTAAGGTTGTCAACCTGTGCCCAGGTCTCGCCACTGTATGCATACTTGGTGTTGCTATTGAGGTAGTTGGCAGGAACATCACCCTTGCTGAAAGGGATGTTTTTTGGCATGGAGTCTAAGGCTGTGACTTTGGCATCAGTCATTTAAGACCTTGTAGAATGCAGACATTTTGAGATTGTTACCACTCCGTTAGTAGTAATCAGCAAACTGTCAGGCACAGACCTTTTGTTTTTGCTTCTAATTTGGAGAAATAGATTCTAAAAGGTCCCAGGACTGATGCCTGTGGACCACCACTGGTTACAGGTCTGCTGTTTGGAAGTGGAGTCCCTAACGATAATGGTTGATACCTAGCTGGGTGAATTGGTCTGATGTCAGAGTGGGGGATGGTGTCAAGACTTGGTAGGCTGTATACACTTGTTTTCCCTCATCCATCACCTTGGTGACTCAAGTCCACCAGGTTTAACAGGTGTGATGACCTCTGTTTTGATTTGTCAAAGGGAGAAGTGTTTAGCCTTTCCTACAAGGCCATGGAGTGAATCCTCAACCTTAAAGATATAGGTAGTCAGTGGAAGCACCACCTTTGTGCAAGGGCATAATTGTTGCCATTTTTCCATTCAGCTGGGATGAAGCAGAGCTTGGACTAATTACTTAGTGGTGGTGCTAATTCTTGGAAGTGATGTAGGACAACCTGGGATGTTGGGTCCTATAGATGCTGTTTTTTGGCCTTGGGGCATTTGCAAACTTGGAGATTCAAGGTAGGGGACAGGTGGTAAGGATGTCATGGGGCACATGTCTGACAGGTTCTGCGATGTCCACATGCTCTGTATATGTGGCATCATTGGCTACCTATTTGGTGCATGTCTGGCCTTTCCTTTTTAGGTTGCAAATGTAACTAAAGAATGCCTTAATGTTTTGCTTGTTTTGGGAAGCAAATATTCGTAGCTTGCTTTGGAGAACTTCAGTCTTATTTTCTTGTGTAAGCTGAGGCAGGAGTTTCCAGTTTAGGGCTCGCTCCCTCTTGCACAGCAATTTCTTCCTCTTATTGTGCAGCCTGTTAATGGCAGTTGTCCACCAGGCAGGCTTGCTCTTGGAGCTTGTTTTGGTCTCATCTGGTACCGCACCACTGCTTTAAACAGTTGGATGTTGGCATCCTTTGTGTGGGTGTCATCCAGTTGGTCCAGGGCATTGGAGTTAATGAAGCTGAACCTTTAGACAAGTGTGCACTAGTAATTGTGTCCAGTCAGAAGTCACTGAAACATTGTTTGGCTCTGTCTTGCCTCTTAATTGTACTGTGAATCTTATCTACATTTGCTAAACTGTTTTTACTGTAAATATTTCACTATTCAGTTGTGTAAATTTTCTTACTTTTATTGGAGCTTTTCTCCCCAGAACTTCTGATTCTTGGAGGGGGTCTTGGAGCTAGCAGTGACTTGAGTAAGTGTCTTACCATCTCCAGGGAATTTTACTAATCTGGAGGTGTATCTTTAAAGGAGGCAGTGTATCTATTTAGTTTTCCTGCTTTAATTTGTGGTCTGAATGTGTGGAAGGCTAACCTGTTATGGCTAGGGGTGCTGTCCACAGCCTTCAACTAGATCTGACTGCATAGATGTTAGACTTCCAGGGAGTGCTGTTTCATGTTAGGGCTCTTGGTGTTTAGCAGCATAACCTTGAGGTTTTTAGGTGGTTATGTCCAGGGAATTTTGTCCTTTAGCACTGCATAAAAAAACACGGGCTGGCAGTCTTGGGCCAGTAGCCAAAATCCTAGGGGGAGACTGAAGACCATCTCTGGCAAAGCATTGAGGCCTGTTGATCATGTTATCCCAGTCTGATACTGGTTCCCTTTAGAATGACACCAGAAGCCAAGCCAATTGATGCCCATTTTCAATCTGTAGTAAGCCTTCATCCTAGGTGAAGGTAAAATGTTGCTAAAGTCTAGGAACATACCTGTTTGAGACAATCCAAGAGCAGTCACCCCTCTTGTAGTCCAGAGGTATGTCTCACATTGTTCACATCAACATGGACAGTCCAACAGTACCTGAGACGAGTGCATGTGATATGGTGGATCCTTGCACCTGACAGAACTTGACTGACCTGTTCCTTATCCAGCCTGGTGAGAGGGACATCTGAGAGGTGCAATCGCCTATGACTAATGTTCTGTTTTGCCTTGGGCTTGACAGGTCACTGGTGTACAAGCCATTATGTGTATTGTATTCTGCAGAGAAAGCATGTGTAGCATATTTGTTTGGGACCTACATATGTAGGCATGTGAAGTGTTTTGGGTAGAGTAGGTAAGGTGTGCATGCTGACGACCTGTTCATTGTTCTATGTACTGGCTCATATGAGAGCATGGTTTAAGGTTCTTTGTATAGTTTCTCATGCCTCTCAACCTGGAAACATCAACAATTTGGACAAGGCCCATGAAAAATGGGTACAAATCTGATCTGTACACTGAGCAACATAATTTGCATACATGATTGTGACACTGCCCACTCTTAAAGTGAGTATCCCACAATTCCATAAATCACAAACTGAAGAACAGTACCAAAATATGGCACCAGAGTCCCCCTGCAACCATGCCAATGTCCCATTACTTGCAAATTTCTCCCAATTTGCCATAAACACTAATGTGCATACTGCTTAAATTACTTCAATGATTTAGATTTTATTTTTACATTTTGTAGCACAAAACACTAATTGACATCTGCTAAACAAAACAATAGTCTCATGAACAGACTTTGCATTAAAACTTGAAATGGCACCAAAACGTGCTACATCCAAAGAAAATGCATCTGGCATATCTGTGTATATCAGACCAACTCAATAGCTGTAAGTGCACAACAAAATAAACTAGGCGAACTGCATGATTCTAGACTTCAATCTAGTCCAAGTACTGACCCTCTCCTACATTCATTCTGAAGCATCAAGACCATTGTAATCTAGGTGCTGTTAACTGGCCACTCTTGCTTCTCCACTATCTGCAGTGGAAAAATGTTTCTATGAATGAAAATGCATTACTCATTGTAAAACGTTCTTATAATGCAGCACAGAACTTGATTATGATTTTCTGTTGCTGAATTTGGGAGACTTTTGCTCTTTCCACTGAGGAACAAATGCCTTTATGCATAACATTTTCTCACGTCTGTTGCATCTGTAGCTACATCCTTGACTTTACACCCACCCCTTTAAAAGTACAACACAGTACAGTATCAACAATGCACTTCTACACTGTGGGAGTAGAACCCACTGCCTTCTGTATCAAAAGCAAGTATTTAACCTGTTCTGCTATTAACAATACAAGCAGACTCTGCATAAGCAACACTAAACTTTTCCCCTAAAGCTCTCTGCTCTTTGTAAAATCCACTCCACACAACTTCTCAAGCTTTGCATCACAACAAATCTGGAAAAACACATTTGTTGGGAGGGGGAACAAAAGCCTAAACCAGGGACATTTTTAAAACCTGTAATTTTGGGAAAGTTGCTAGAATTAAAATTAACAGTGTTTTACTGCAAAGTCTTGAACCCAGGACCCTGTGCACTACAATCGGAACATACCTCTCTGCCAAATCAGCACTTCCTGAACAATAGGAAGACCACTTAAATCACTATCGTTTAGTGAATTCTGTTCTCACCATAGCTCTCAACCTCTTGGCACTAAACCTGGACAAAGCCAATGGGAGAATACAGCCCAAAAAATGGGGACAAATTTAAAATGCTGATCTTGTAAATGTAGAAAATCACTAGAATAAAAGGATGCATGTATTTTCTGAAGAATACAAAGTCTGAAATTGAAATGCTTGTCACTTAATGAATTCAATCCTTCACTGATTTGCCAAAAAAATCTACCACAGATTTTGCAAAACAAAAGACCTAAATCTGTAACTTTCACAAGTGTTGGGTAGGGACTTTAGGCTTTTACCTGTACCCATACCCTCTTCTTGCTTCTAATGGAAAACTGCCTCTGCTTGTAATAAACTGCAGCGGCATATCCAGCCTTGCACACCTGTTGCAGCAGGTCTTGCTATCTGCAGGCAGCTCTTTGTCCATTCCTTTGGTAGGCACACGCCCTTCTCAGAACGGCAGCTCGCAGCAGCATAGATATCCACCCTTGACTCCACTAATGCTTTGGAACCTTTGAGCAGCTCAGTTCACAGGCTGTTTCATAGAGCTGACATGCTCATATTGACGTCGGCAGTGCTGTGAAATTGAGTGCCACTCGGAATCATGGCACCCAATTATTTGGACCCCAAAACAGTAATTCAGTATGGTTGGGAGGTATGTTTAATGTATCGCATTTTGTGTGGACTAGGAGTAGAGTTGTCTGAACATGAGTTGCTATATTGCCTCAGGATGCCCATGTTGACCAAGCTGACTGGAGAAACTGGGAAATCCTCTCTAGTAAGTAAATTTTATATGCTCGGGAAAAGGTCACACTTATAGCTAGTGGTTGAGGTGTTACCTCTAAGGTTGGGCTGTGAAACCTCTGGAGGACCACAAGTGCTAAGAGAAACTAAGCGAAATGTTTGCCTAACTACTATGTAGCAGTGTACAATGGTGTGCTAGATGGCACTTCTCCTACAAGGGTGTAGAAGGGCCTTCGCCAAGGACTGAATTTGATTGGATGTTACAAAACGGACCTAGAAATGGTGAACTGGTCTCTGGCTACAGCTGAGCTAGAACATAGTAAAATGTGGCAAAAAAAAGTGTAAATACAAATTAAATGCAATACAAGAGCAATAATGGGCACTTGTGTATACATATTTGGAAGCAATGGATGCCTTAGATCATTCAGTACCTTGGTGAAGAGCTTGTTTTAATGCTGAAGTGATACCAGTCTGTTATAAAGTTTGAATCTGGCCTATGCTATAAAATGCAAAAGTACTAGAAATTTAAAGGGCAAAACAAAAACGTCAAGTCAACAGCAAAACAGTTTAAAGCAGCAGTTCCCAACTTAGAGTGTAGGTGATACACTCACCCCAAACCCTCTAAAGCTAGTTTTGGAGCCAGAGTGCTTAGAACCAAGACACTAAAGAATAACAGATGCAGTAGGCCTTCAACCAGCAATTTCCAGTTTAGAAGGGTGTAGGCTATTTCCTGCCACAAGTTTAGACCACATCTTTCTAATGTAAAGTAACTGGTTTGGAAGCAAAGTGCTTAAATGGGAATAACAGGTAGAATAAGCCTTCAGCAATTCCCAGCTTAGGATGCAAATTCCAGCAAAGGTATTCATGTATTGGACAGGTGAATTTAGCAGAACATACTGTTTGGAACACTCCCCAGCCACATAAAATCTGTCCAATTTCAAGTGGAACTTGGATCTATGGATGGGGAAACAGAACATTTATCATCCCAGGACTACCACTTGTATACTTCAATGGACAGAGGCAGTTCCTAAATGTTTTATCCCATGCATAGGTCCCCTCCAGTTATCTATGGCATAATCTGTTTTCCTTGGATAATTCTCAACCGTGGGATAGGTAAAGCCAAAAGTTCACTAGGCTTAACATGGCCTGCAAGGGCAGCTAGTGTAGTACTTGCCAATTGAACCTTTGCATGTGGATTCCCCTCACTTTGCAGACTTGAGGCAAATGCTGGCAGTCAGAATTGTGCCCCTGTCCCAGAAATTTTTCTTTACTTCAGGTCAGATTCTGCTGATGAAATACAAATACTGAGTAAAGCAGTCTGAGGTCAGGAAACTGAATAAGCAGCATCCCAGCAAGGCACAGGCAAACATTTCAAAAAGCAATAGTAGGGAGGTTCAGTCCTCCCTAAAACATTTAGTTTGACTGTCCCCATCCAGTGCTTTCCTTCCCCAGCCTGGCAATTCTGTAAATTTCCCATGTCTGTCACCACTTTCCCTTTGTAGTGGCAGATCATTTTAGACACTTGGGTGCTGAGAATCCTTCAGAAAGGCTACAACTGGCAGGGAAATTCTTTCCCCGAGGGATTCTTCCCACAAATTCTACCTTCCTGTTGGCTCCTATTCTAGAACAAATGCTGTATCCAGGGATCTCCTACCCAGGCCAGCTCTATGCTTGGCCTGCATACAGAAGTGTAATCTTGTATGTTGTACAGAACTTGAGGCTTAAAAAGGACACTATGATGCATCTACCCTGAACTTTGCTGCCAATTTTGAAAACCATTATTGCTAGCTGGTCAGAATGCCTTGCTCCTGTATTGGATACTTGCCAACCAGGTAAGTACTGTTTTTTGGGTGGGGGTGGGGTCCCCCTGGTCTTGTATTTATGTACCTGGAGTTTCATGTCATTCAGGAAGGGAAAATTTCAGTGTAGGGGGCAGATTTGCCCCAAGGATAGCAATGACCAGTCTCTTTGGGTGCATTCTGCAATCCTCTTCCTTGTAGTACAATCTAAGGTGTTGCTGAAGACACGTGAGCTTCCCTTGCTATTTATCAATAAAATTAGTGGCTTAAATGGTTAGCTCAGGGTACCATGGCAGAATCCTAACCCCAAGATGCACTCGCTAGGTAAGAAGGTAGCCAAGAAATCTTGACAGGATTCTTGACCTGTCTAGCCTCCACTGGGCAACTCTCAAAGCAGGTAATGGCTCTTTCGGCATTTACCTTTGACTTCCTCTGCTGTGATCTTGTCACAGGTCAGCATGGCTCTGATACTTTGCACTTCCTAAGGCTTTGCAAGGTGTCAGATGTTGAGGGGGACTCATGGTTGATCCTCTGAGGGTCCTAGAGGTATTCTGCAGATACTGGTCATGGGAGGTTTCAGGTTCTTATCAAATTCCACTTGGGGCTGGAACCTCCAGTATTTGGGGCTGATGTCCCTTCCAAGAAAAGACTAATTGAAGCATGTTTTGGCCCATTCTAAGGATTGTTGAAGGGAACGGCAAGAGTTTATGCCTTTGACCCCAAAGCTTCAAGAGGTTTGTACCTGCTCCTCCTTGGACCACTAACCCTTCTAAATGGCTTGGGGAACTGGATCTTGAGAATTCAGTGTCTGAGGGGTCTTTCCTGCCTTACCTAAATTGCTTACCCTAAGTGTAGCTGTGTTGCTGATGCCTCTTCCAGGGCTGTGGCTTCTGGTGCTCTTGGTGTTTAATATCCATTCTCAGGATATTATGCAAAGTTTGTTGGATGCTCCTTTGGATAATCATCTTTGGGACAGCTGCTGCTGACATGTTTGTCTTTAGAAAGAGTCTTGCAGGACCATAAACCTGGGAGGGTGGCCTAATGGTTAAGGTGTTTGCCTTGCAAACACAAGGTGCAGGGTTTGAATCTCAAGGGACAATTGACTAGGCATAAAATGGCTCAAGGGCAGTTAGCTTAGTCCTAATCTAATGAACCTATATTTTTGTCGTTCCAGAGGAATAATCTTAGACCTGCTCTTTGCATGCAACCCTGCTAGGCCTCCAAAGGCAGGAATAGTGGGCTCCCTCAAGCTTCTTAAAATTGTGGCCCAGAAACCTTTATCTTAAGCCTGCTTCTCTTAAGTTTGCTGCCCCCACCTTTAGATTCCTTGACTATCCCTTTGTCTTGCAAATTTGCATCACATCACTTTGGTTCTTACCCATCAGGGTTACTTTCAGTCTTTTTTTATTGGGTTTCTCAACTAGAGCAACTTCATTTCTGGAGTTTCTAGGGTCCCTGTTGAACCAAGGAACCATTCAACCTGTGCCCCCTTTCCAAAGGAGGAAAGTGTTTTTATTCCAGAATGTTCCTGGTTTCTTAAGGTGCACATGGGAGACCTTTTCTGGATCTCCTAGCTGAACTCCTTTCTCAAGTTAGATGGGATGGCAAGAGTGGCAGCAACTCTAGTGTTGCAGTAGAATCTGAACGGCTTCTGTTAAAACATTTACTTCCTTCAAAACCAGAAAATTGAGTAGTTTCATCCATTAACTTTCTCAAGGTCCCTCTTTTAATGCTTACTCTTCAAAACTTTCCCCTTACTACCCCAAGCTTTTCTTGTCTTTGGATCTAAAAGAAGCTTACCTTCGTATCCCTGTTCACCTTCAGGAAGTTTGTGCATCTTCCTTACACATTCAGTTCTCTGCTTTGCCCTCTGGTGTCTCTGCTGCCCCAGGGGTAGTCACAAAATGCCTAACTTCAGTTGCATGTCTTTGCAGGCTTAAAGACATTCAGGTCTTTCCTTGTCCAGGCAACCTTTTTCAGGTGCCTTTTCCCAGTCGCCTCTGCTACAGGATATGAAGTTCAGTATTTTTGTTCACTATCCAAATCCATTCCAACTCCCTCAAGCATGTGTACTTGGGATGCAGGGTTCGGTGCCAGTTATGGCCTCTTCCATATCCAAAAATTTGGCATTCTTTCAGTCTCTTCCTAGGTCTGCCGTGGCTTGGGATTCATGGCTTCTATTCCACTGCTACCTCTGGCAAGGCTGCAGAAACTCCAGTGATACTTCTGGTCAGTTTAGCTGCATCTTTGTCAATCTCTGGATTTAGTGCACCTGTCTAAAGAAGGAAGTGGTGGATTTGATTTGCTCACAGCCCAGGCCTAACCTTTCAGCCTCCAGTCCCTTAAGAACTTAACTGATTCCTCCGACATAGGTGGGGAGCTTCATGTGGTCCTAAATGTTTAGGGTCTCTGGTCTCCCATCTGAAGTCAGATCATATCCACATAAGAGATGAGAGCTCTGATTCTGTCCCTTAAAGCTTTTCACCCCATGTTTTCCAGGTCCCTTGGAGTACACAACACTGGTTGTCAAGCAGGGGAGGCACAGAATTTTACCACCTTCAGGCCTGGGAGGTGGCTCTGTTTTCAGGTAACTCTTCAGGCAGCAATACATTCCTTTAGAGCACTGCCTAGTTGCAGACTGAGCAGGTTCAAAACGGACTTGCAAATGGATGCTTCAGAGAGGTTTCTGTACATTGTTCATTGGGGTTTATATCACAAGGTCGACCTCTTGAAAATGTACTTGACAACTAATGTCAACTCTAAGCTTGAACATCCAAATCACAGATTTCTTTAAGGGAAAAATCAGGCCAAACACCATATACCCACAAACAAGTGGGGGGCTGTGCCCCCCACACCCCCAACTAAATATTCTAACTCAAGACCACTAAGTTGGGGAAAGGACAGGTGTGACAGAATGGCCAGCTGATCTTTCCTCTTCAAAAGAAATTGATTTGACAGACTTTCGTGTCTAGTAAAGGTGACTTGACACTTTCAATGTATATCTTATGATATATAGACCCGCCCATTGGTGGTAATCCTCAGATCTCTGCCTCCCCTCTGAACAGGTAGCTTCCTCTGGTCTAGACTGTCATGCCATTTGGTATGGAAGCTGGACCCCCTTTTCCTTGGAAGTGGAGGTTTTTCTTGCTTTCCATCCTTTTCCTCTACTTCAGAGTCATGCAGAAGGTTCAATTGGATTCTTAAGTCATGTTAGTAACTCCCTCTTGGTTAAGACTGTGCTGGTTCCCACTCTTAATGCATCTAGACAGGGATAATCTCCACAAGGTAACCTCAGTGGTTGTATCTCCTCACACAGGACAATGTTGTCTTCGTACTCACTTGTCCACTGTTCAACTGGCACTGTTTTGATCCCTTTCAGTTTTTTTCCTGAAAGTGCTAGGGGTTTTACAGGAGGCAAGGAAACTTCAACTGAGTCTTTTTTCCAAAATAAAAATTGAGGAGTCATGCTCAGAAATGGGGCCCTTATTCAGTCTGGGTTCCTTTGTTAATCTCTAGTTGCTGCAGCCTGGCCTATTCTGTGAAGGCTCATTTGACTGCAATTTCTACTTGTCCTTGAATCCTCCTTTGGCGTCATGTTTTGTACTCCAACAATTAGAGGCATTCTTCCTATTAGACCTACAGGGAAACCTTTTGATCTGGAAAAACTCAGGCTCTTGACCCTGCAGATTCTGCCTCTTTACAACTTTGTACCTGGAGGATTTTCTACAAGCAGAAGCCAGCAACAAGGCCCTTATGGCTGGGTGGACAGGGTGTCCCTTCATACGACAGGGTGTCCCTTCATACTAAACCTTATGAGTGAATCTGTTGTACAGTTCCCTTTTCCCCTCTGAGGGTCCGGCATACCTTGGATTTGCAGACTGCTCTGATACCATTTGGGTAAAACTCGGGTAATTGTCATAAGTCTGATCAGCTTTTGTTTCCTTCCCAGGACATTGGCTGTTTTTATAAGCAAACTATCTCCTGGATAGCCAAGGCAATTCCCTTTGTACCACTTCATGGCATATCTGTACTATTTTGTCAGGTACATTGTCCAAGGGGTTGGATACCAATTTCATCTTTGAAGCTGCTACTTGGTCTTCAGTGCATACCTTTATTAAGGATTAAGTTTGGTTTCTAGGGCCAGAGCAGGTTATGTTGAAATCATTTAATATGGGTTTGTTGAGGGCTCTTCACAGCCTTCAATCTCCTATTCTGAGCTTTTTGTCCCTTCAGTTTGGAATGCTGCAACAGGGACATAGGACATAGTACAGTGTGAAATCTTGCCATAACAGATGTCCTTTTTACTGTTGCAATGTTTACCTCCCGCCAACCCTCTTCTGTTCTGTTTTGTTTCTTGTTCCCTTCTGTCTGCCTTTCTTTGGCAGTTCAGTTCTGGGTAGTTGCATCTGTATGTCCCTTTATGCCCAAAGTTCTGTTCATGGAGCATAAGTGTAACACAAGATTATTAGACTTTTATGTAGGCCACATCTGCCTGACCTGAGTGGGAGATGCTTCTGGTTGGATTACTGCAGCAGTGAAGAGAAGCACCTCTACTGTTATGGTAAGACTTAACCAGCAAGAAAGTACAGTTGTGTAAAGTTGAAAAGTCTTTGAATAAATCTGGTGCCAGAGGGAACCTGGCAACCTGTTGTACACTTCTTAACCTTCCCATCACTTACAAAAGGTTTGTTCAGTTTTCTGCTTTGCCCTTTGGCTTTGACAGACTTTTTTATAAGTGCCTGGCTACTGTAATAGCCCATGTTAGGTTGCAGGATGGCAGCCTCCATTTTGACTGACAGCCAGCTTCTGAAAATGTACATACATAATCTCTGGCTCTGGTTAAACGCCTCCTGACCTTTTTAGGCAAGTTTTTCATCCATCTTGCAGGGGTTTCTGGACACTTACTGGACAAACTGTGCTGAGAAGAGTATTGAGGAAAGTAGAATGTTCGAACAGCTCCCCTCCAAATCATCCATGTCTGCCAGGGAATATGTAAAATAGTGGGTTTCATGGTCTGTATTGTCTTTGGCCAGTCCTCACTTATTTTGGTTTGTCAGATTAGTTTGTACAAGTACTGCCCCTTATTTAAATTCCAGTCTTTGTGCTTGTAAAAGTAACTCTGGCCAATGAATCTCTCAAACCCAGGTTTTACATTACTCCAGCCCCTACTGTGTAACAATTGAACCATCTCGGAGTTGTGTTCATGGGAGTAAGCCTAGGAGCTCTGGAAAGTGACTTAAGGTCATGTCAAATTGTAACACTAAAATGCTGTTTAATCTCCACCATCTTTGGCTTTAGGGTTGCTGTTAGTAATCCAGTTGACTCACTGCGCATGTAGACAAAGGGAACCAGATCTTCCCCTTTTGCCAGTGAACACCCCCCCAAACAATGCTACCCAAATGTCGTCTGAGCAAAAACTTGTAGGCAAGCTGAGCAAGACCAGGCTTGACCCTCTTGGAAGCTCAACCCAAGCATCTTCCAGGTATTCTCAGAGGAGCTGCAAGTCTGTCTCCAGCCACCACAGACAGTTGGATTCTGCCCAAAGACTTCATAGGCCTGGAAGATCAGTACCTTTTATTCCCATTGCCTGGTGGTTTGAACAGTGTGAAAGCATTCCAAGGATAGTTGTGAACCTCCCTTCCACCTGGCCCAGGCATTGGTTCTCTTTGATTATGGTAGAAGGCAGTTGCTCATGCAAGACCAAAGTAGCATGTGGCAAGTCCATTCCACACTTTGCTACACCTCAAAGTTCATCTGACTACCTGGATGATGGAAGGCATATTCTGAGGATGTGTATCTGGTATTAAGGCAATATAAACCTACTTTACCATGTTGGGGGTGTGGAAGATTTTTTTGTAGTGCTAAGGCAAAACCCAGATGGCTTTAAAGGCTGATTCCATGGTTTTGCAGTATGAGTGATTATCCTCTCAAGATTAAACTTCGGCCCATTTCTGCTAGTTTTCCCTTGGATCCCTACCTGAAGTGGTAAAGCTTTTTGTCCACATAGAATGCAGATGGCTGATTTTTATACTGGAAAAAACTTTCATGTTTCCTGTTGAAGTTCTTGTTTGGAAAGTTTCATTGCTCTGACTTCAACATGAGTGAGTTGCAAGCTTTGTATAAGTCACCTGGCTGGCAAAACAAGGATTTTCTGATCCCTTCCCTGTGGGAGGAATGTATACCTTGTTGAAGCTTCAACTAGTTACGTGAGTGGGCGAGTCTTAAAAGTTGATGCAAACACATTTTGCATCAGCATGTGTTTTCCAAAGAGGATGCAGTCAAACTCCCTCTGAGGATTTGCCAGAAAATCAATTTTGAGGAAAATACCAAAAAGACTATCAACATTCTGCAAAAATCTGTAGAGCTGAATGATGTACCTCTTTTACTCAAGTCTTGTCACTTTCTGGCTCTTGGGTGCGATTCCAGACCAGCTTTCTGGATTACCTTTACTCCAAGATGAGGTTGTTTATAACAGAGGTTGAGTTTACATGGAGAGACTTGACAAGCAACAAAGGATCAACTGTATAAGGCTACAACTATTCCCTCTTTCTCTAAATACTCTCTACCACTTCCCCATAACCCCCTCACCTTTCTCCACACACACATCTTGCCTCCTACATTCCACCTTGCAACTAAAGCATCCCAATGTCTAAACTCCCTACACCAGCATACTTAAAACTGCTACTTCTAGTCATACTTCTGCCCTCTTACAGCAGCCTACCCCCTTGCCTCATATGAACACCCATTACATTACAATTTCACTACTCCTATAAGCAAACTGCTACACCATCAATAATCTCCAGTATCCATGCAAACAACGTCTACACCCAACTACCTACTAGAAAAATATCATAGAATAGTCCATATTGGGTATATCTGTCTAAAAGCTAGAAAGTCTCTAAAACCTATTCAGTAAATTCCCAAATCCAAGATATGGAATAAGTCCACTCATTAAAAGATGGAGATATTCACCCAAACCCAACAAATACTCCTACCATTCAACCTCAATCCCCCAACAAAACGTACTTACCAAACCTAACTCTCTATAGCGCACCTCAACATACATAGTATAACAAAGTTGCACACCTCCATGCTCTTAGTACACCTTTGACATTCTGACAAAACATGGTTAAAACCCAAGACTGAAGACAATGAAGTCCATACCACACTGATATAATATAAGACAAGACTGTATAGCTAGAAAGGGAGGTGGGGTAGCCATCTTTTATAAAGCAGAATTTCAAGTCACTGAGTACAAACTACCTCAGGACACTAATGCTGAAATCCTAATTTCTAAACTTCAGCTCAATACAAGCAAATCCATATCTGTATTTATCTTCCTCCTTGCAATAACACCCTAGAAGATGTCATTTGCTGCCTATCTCAAATCTTCCCCAAGAAACTAGTCTTTGACCTTTAATATTGATTGGAAGTCTTGCAGCACTGAACACCATACTAACCATAACATATTTGGTTTCTCTCAAACCATCACCTCCCCTACTAGAATAAACCCAGTAAGAAAGTACCTTAGATTGGAATCCTCTCCATCCATATGAAGTAGGGACCCTCCCAGATGACAAGTGATAACTCACTCATCTATATTATCAGGCAGAAGACCAATATACCCTCCAACCACTGTAAGACAACTAACCAATAAACTTTAACCCTGATCTCTTCCAAACAGAACATGGGACATGTGATTGGTCTCCCATTAAATACCTCCCTCTTGAAGCCGTAAGATACTTTAATTGTAAATTCCTTTCAATTCTTGACCACCATGCACCAACCCGAACTATCAGAATTAGGACTAAACCTGCCCCATGGCTTTCTAGAGAAACCAAGCAAAGAATCATACTAAGGTCTGGACCAAATGGTGTACCACTAAACCCTGTAGATCAACAATTTAGACAGCTGAGAAATAATACAAAGAAAGCTATACTCAGACAAAAGGAACTTTTACTTACAACTCCAGCAAACTCACCAAAAGAAACCAAGTTTTGAGCAGCCTTTAACAAACTACTGTACCCTGGTCAATCCATTACACCAACCCCGCAAAGCTCCGACCTTGAGAATCCTAAGCAAACTGCCAGTACCTTTTCAGAGGCTGTTCAAACACTTCCAAATCAACTATCACCTGATAGCTCAACTCTCACAACCTCTAATACTAGCCCTCTCCTTCCTTTTCTCTTGCAACCGGTACCTACATCACATTCTCACCCTAATCCAAAAACTTAAACATCCACTCCCTCAGCTGATAAACTACCTGCAGAATATCTGCAAAAAGCTGCCATAGCCTATCCCATCTCCATCCTGATTAACAGAACAATAAGCGAAGGACAAATCCCAACTATCTGGAAAATCTACCCCCTACATAAAGGTGGGAACTCTTTACGAATTTTCTAACTACCGACCAATAGCCTTACACTCACCTTTGGCAAAAATTATGGAAAGATGCATCCATAGTGAACTACTTGACCACATAATCCAAAATAACCTACTTTCCAAGTGTCAAAATAGCTTTAGACCATTCCACAGTACTACCACTGCCCTCTTATCCTTTACTGACTCCATTAACAAACCTAAACAGGCTTTCTTCTGCCCTATTGATCTTTCAAAATCATTTGATATGGTTAACCACCAGATACTTATAAAAATCCTCAAATCCCTTTCACTAGATGCTCTGGCCATAAAATGGTTCCAATCCTACTTAGAAAATAGACAACAGGCAGTGCTATGGGATAATCTATCCACACACCTTCCCATTACCCTTGGTGTCCCTCAAGGCTCCATACTGGGACTTCTATTATCACTTTTTGTTAGTGACCTTCACTTAGTAATTCCTCAGGCTACTTGTATACAATATGCAGACAATTCCACTAATATGCTCAGCCACATCTTCATCTGAACTGCATTCCCTAACCCAAAATGTGTTCAATACAGTACAACAATGGTTTACACAACATTTCCTCCTAAACCCCAAAAAACGAAACTCTTGCTCTTTACTCCCACGCACAAGTTCTCTCCAATAGTCAAGTCGTATCCAATAATGGTACTCTTAATCTTCTGACCCTACTACCAAACTTCTTGGAGTAACAATTGACAACAGTCTCAACTTTGATACCCATATCAACAATACAATTAAAACTGTAAATAGAAAACTTGGCACTCTATAGGATCAGACCTTTCCTTTACTCCAGCTGCTAGAATAACCATCGCCCACACATCTGTCTACATTCATCTATGCCTCACCTATATATACTAATCTATCAAAAAATAACCCACAATGGTAACTTCCTACAAAAACCTTGTCAAATTTGCTACTGGAAATCCTTAGAACTCACCACTGCACTCATCTAAAACAGCTAGGATGGCTTGAGCTAAATCAGCTTAAATTTCACCAACTTACCATTGCCCACAAGATCCTTTACCTACCAACCAATACTTCAATACTTTCTACCCTCATTACCCCCTATAACAATCTTAATACCTTATGTTCATCAAATAAACTACTTGTCGGTATATGCAAATCCAACAACATGGCCGGTGACTCTTTAATACTGCTGGAAAATCCTGGAACCTACTTCCCAGTGAACTTTGTGTCCTATCACTTTTTCAAAAATAAACAAACCTTACCTTAGAACACACTGGTTATGCCCCTGTTCTAAACCTGATTAACCTTCCCTTATTTACTGGGCTCTGTGTACCTGCTAATGTCTCAGTACCAACTCCAATCCTCCTTTATAATGTATACAACTTTAGACTTGCTATGTTTAACTGACCTATCCTGTTTTCTTAATTTTAGATGTTTCTTTACCTGACCTTGTCTTGAGATTTTCTTTGTATATGTGAAGTTTGGATATGTAATTGAGCTTCCTCCCTTTGTTAATGTATTGTACTAGCATTTTTTTGTTCCTAAATTCTCAGAGCTCATCTCCCCAGGCCTCTAATGAAAATGGACATGTTTCCAGTTAGACTAGCCCAGTCAAATGTAAAATAAATAAAACTCTTGACTTCTGTTAACTTCTGATCAACTGAAAGTGGGGCAGCCTGTCAAAACCATTTTCTAAAGTGTTCTGTCTTATCACTAAAAACACTTCAGGCAAAGTCAGAGCCCACATTTGTAACCTTTACCAAGCACTGCAAACTACTTTTTCTGGAGAGCTATACTTCAGGGGCTACTTGTCTCTTCTAAGCTCTGGCATTTGGGCTACTCCTACTCAATTTGATTTGTTCTAACATCTGGTTCAAGTTAACTTGCACAGTTGTAATTTCCATTCAAAACCAGATGGAACCATTAAGTTTTGGTCTGCAGTGACTTCAGTAGTGACTCAACTTAGGAAGACTAATCTTATGTAGGGCAGGTAAGTTGCCTCCATTTCTAGGGAAGGCACTGCTCCTAGCCAGTCTGGCTTAAGGAAAGATGCTAGCATATGTTAATGGAAGAAATTAAACTGCTACCTTGGCTCCTGATGGCCTGTTCAGTTCTTCCACTTGGCATTCTTGTGACTCCAGATTCATTTCAGTGGTTAATGGACAGAGGCCTTGGACCTAAACATGTACACTGCTGCATATGACCTGATTAACCCAGGAGAGGGGGACTAAAGTTCAAGCTACTTGAGCTCCCTTTAGTAGAGGGGGTAGTGAACGGCTGAACTCTGGGCAATCCTTATTGCACCTCATTTTGGTAATCTCCATAAGGGTGAGAATAGACAAAGCAATGCCTCAATAGGCATGTGAGAACCATTCTAGGTGCAAGTAGAACATTTAGAGCAGCAATGGAATATTTTTAAGAATGCTTGGCCAAGTGAGCTGTAGGGAGACTTTCTGGTTGGAGAGTTCACACCCTTAACTCTGTAGTATATCTGCACTACCCAAGAGGACAAGGTGTAATTTTGCCTGCTCTCTGCAGGCCTGCATTAATATACAGCATTGCTGTGGTGTGGTCCACCTTGCACCACAGACTAGTCCTAGAACAAGTGATGGTACCAAAACATGAATGGGTCTGTCGTGGACTATAGACTTGTTTAGCTTCAAACTCCTTTCAAGCTGACTGAGGCCAAATGTAACCTAATCTAGTGGTTTCCAGTTAGAAAGTCTCTTAAAATACATGTTTTTATTGAACATTTTCTTAGTAATGCTGGCTGTAGTCTCATTTTTACGTGGAAATGCCTGGTGTTGCTGCTGAATGGTGCTCAGTAAGCAGGTTTAAAGAGGCTAGATGGCTCTTTGTGCAGCATCACATGGAGACGTACCAGGGGCATCTGCACAATTTTGTGAAGTCAATTTCCTTCCTGGAGAAGATGTTGGGACTTGGTTGCTGGAAAATGGTCATGGAGGGTATTTTCTTTCTAGAAAGGTGGACAGTGCCATGGTAGTGCCTCACAGCTATAAGTTCTCCTGTTGGATTGGCACTCCAGCTGAGAATCCATGTGGAATCTGCATGTCCTGCCTGCATTCGTGTGGGTTTCCTCCAGGTGCTCCAGTTTCTCTCATTTCAAAGACCTGCATCCAGAGCACTTCTCCCCAGGCCTCCACTGAAAATTGGCTTCAAAGTCTGACTTTCCCAGTTCTCAAATGTTAATAAAGCTGATTAGTTCCATTGTGTAAATATTCCGTAGCACAGGAGCTTTAAATCTTTCCTGTAAAGACCATGGATAGTTTTTGCCAAATCTGCCTTGCATTTTTCTCAGATTTATCCAAGATTATGTTTGCATTAACATAAATGGAAGACTGGCTAGGTTAGTGGACCAGATTATTCCACCAGACCACCATCTGTGGTACACTAGTGCTACTGAATCCACGAAAATTAAATTTCGATGTGCTCCAGTTCAGTCATGCAAGGGAAGACTGAGGAGACTCCCTATAAATTAGCTTTACAACTTTTGAAATAGGCTTGAATTGTCCTCCATGGAGTATCAGAATTGGTCTGTGTGTAATTGAAATGTCCTGTACTGTGTATTTGTGGCACTCTGGAATTCAGACCTGCTTACCGTCAACTTGTATTCTCAGTTTCTATACAGTTGGAATCTCCCAAAACAGGTATCAGCACTCGAACAACCAAGAAAATGAAAAAACAGTGCCTGCAAACGTTCGAAATCCGTCCCAGCAGTTTATTAAACCATCCAGGTTCACAATTCAAGATCAAACACAAATTCTGTTAACGCTATTTTTTTAAAAACAAGAATCAACCTGCGTTTTCGTCCTTGCATATAGGACTTCATCAGACAATGCTTTAATTAACTAATACATTTATATACTAATCTACTTATATAAATTATCCATTCACCTTGCTTAATTATTTAAAACCTCCTATCACATTGGGAAATCTCATGAATATTAATGCCATTCAGGGAGATACATAAAAACAACTATTATATAAAATGTTTGCTCACTTTTCAAATTCTGAATTAAAACATATTCATAAATAATGTTGTAAACATACAATGATTAATTCATCCATCCTTTAAAAAATCATATAAATATTTATTTAAATATAAATTTAAAAACATATGTATATGTTAAAAATGAACAACCTAAAAACAAGCTATTTACTTTGTGTGTATTTTAATTAAATAAGTGGTTTATTTAATGAAATAATGCCCTCTAGTGTCAGTTTTAAACATTACAACAATTTTTTTTTTCTATATCTTATTAGCTCTTATTTTTAATAGGGGTGTTATGGTAAGGAAGTCATTTAAACCTGGTTTGGTGTTGGAATCCAAATAAACCTGCCACCATAATTCTTTTGATTCCAATATTTCCTCCCATAACCCACCCCTAATATCTGGCAAAACTTGATCAAGTACAAAAAATAGGAACCTATATTCGGGACATATAGTTGTGTGTTTATATAAGGCATTTGTACTCTTCGCTTTCAATATATCGTAATTATGCTCATAAATTCTTCTTTTTAAACAGCGTTCCGTTTTACCTATGTAAACGACTGACATTCTGACAAATAGCCATGTATACAATACCCTTACTTTCACAATTGTAATGATTTCCACTTTTAATACATTTGTCTCTACTATCTATCTGTATTGTTTGTTTATTAATAATGTATGGGCACTGTTGGCATCTACCACATCTATATGTCCCTTTCCTTCGTTGGTTTCTTAAATAATTTACCACTACCTCTTTCCAATATTTTGCCTATATTTGGTGGATTTTTGTACACTATTTTAGGTGCCATCTTAGTTATTTCTTCTATATCTGTTAATGAGCTGAAATTATTCCATTCTTTAAAAATTTCTCTCAATTTGATATTTGACTTATTATATTCCACTATCAGGCTTCCTGAGTAATTAACTTGTTCCTCCTTGTTACTCACCATTTCTTGATTAGTCATTTCTATATTCCTTTGGGAACCCACATTTGTATCTAAAATAGGTCTAAACCTATCTAACCTACCCAACTCTACTTCTTCTCGTAAATTCTCTATAAAACTCATGGGATATCCTCGTTCTAAGAACATATTTGTAAGGGTATTACATTCTTCTTGAAAATCCTTCTCATCTGATGTCATCCTCGAACCTCTTACCAATTGTCCCTTCACTATATTTTTCTTACTATAAAGGGCTTTCATAATGCAAGTAAGAATTTACATATGTGTCTTTTCTGTAAACCTTACTTTGAAATTTACCATTTTCTTTATATATTTCTATATCTAAATATTTCAATTTTTCTTTATTTATAGTATACGTAAATTTCAAAAAAGTGGTCGTTTGGTTAATATATTCCATGAATTCAGAAAATTTCTCCTGTGTCTCCACCCAGAAAATGACTATATCGTCCAAAAATCTAAAATACTTTATCCAACATTCCTTGAATTTACAATTAACTATAAATTGCTCTTCCCATTGGGCTAAAACAATGTTTGCAAATGTGGGGCACAAATCCTTTGTTGATAATAACCACCGTCAAACATGATGTAATTATATTTTAAGGCGGTGTCCATTAGTGTCACACTTGCTATTTTATCTTCCAAACTTAAATTTTCATCACTAAAATCATTTGCTCAAACATGTCCATACCCTCTCCAAAGGGATACATCCAAAGAGGTCGATGACATCTATAGTTATAAATAATAAGTTTTCCTTATACATATCCTGTTTAATTACCTAATAGGTTCCAGGAATCCTTTAATATAAAATTATTTTTAACCAAATGTGTTTAGTTTTATGGTCAACAAATTTAGCTAAAGGACCCGTCTTGGCTCCTGCTGCAGAGACTATGGGTCTAAGGGGGGGGTTTGTCATATCCTTATGGATTTTGGTATCAAATATATGCTATCTTTGGTTTCTTAACCTCCAAATATCTGTAGGTTGTTTCATCAATAACCTTCTCTAACACCAAATTTTGTAAAATTATATCTATTTTTTGATAGCCTATGTTGATTTCATTCAGGGATACCTCTCCATATTTGTAATTGTCACTCAAAATGGAATTTAACTTTCCTTCATATAGTATTTTGTCCATAATGACAATACCCCCACCCTTATCCGGCTTCATTATTCTAAGTGAATTATTACTAAAATTGTTTAAAACCTCCATCTCTTCTTTATTGAGATTGTAATGGATCCACCCTTTGTTGGAATGTTTTCTAACTGTGTTAATCATTAAATTCTCAAAATTTTTGATTTGAGGAATCAACGGGGGGTTAAAAATTGACTTTCTCTTTAAAACACTTTCATTAGTCCTTTTTCTTGTAATACCAGCCCTATTAACCATGACTTCCAAATTGATTTTTCTCATAAATAACTTGACATCTAGGATGGTACGAGTGTCATCACTTCTTTTGTTAGGTATATACTTCAACCCTTTACTAAATAAAGAAAAATGATTAGGATTCAGATTAAGGCTGCTAAAATTATAGATAGTAAAATTGTTGTAAATGTGTTTAACTTCATCCTGTATTATTATATCTTTATTTGAGTCTGTATAGTTATTCTCAAGGGTCGGGGCATCTACATGTACCTTCCCCTCCCTCTTCTCCCCCCCCGGTTCTGAAAATTTCTACCATCGTGAAAATTATTTGCATACTCATTATTCATTTCACCTAAAGGTGGAAATTCCACTTCATAATCTTCACCATACCAACCATCATCCATTCCAGTCCCTTTTTTATATTCAAAAACTGTATTATTAACATTTTTATTCCATTTGTTTCTGAATTTTTTCACCCTATTTCCTTGATATACTGGTTTGGGATAGTTGGTATGATTTTCATACTCCTTTACATCTCTATTTAATTTTGACAATTTACGCTGTATCACTTCACATTTTTTATCTATTTCGTTCCTTATTTGGAGGTACTTGTCCTTTTCCTCCTTAATTTCATGCAGCAAATCTGTTGTAATACAAGTATCTAATAACTCTATTTCACTTTTCATTTCCATTTGTTTACTTTCATTTTCATTAATAATTAATTGGATAACCTCTAAACCACATTTATTAAATACATCTAACAAACATTTGTGAAAATGGGAGCCTATCTGCACATTATTAGGGTATCTGTATACCCTTAGACCCTTAGGAACTATCTCCCTTTTTAAGCATTCCCTTAAATAGGCATTTTCAATACTGAGAAACCTATATTTCGTTAATAAATTATTAAATCTACTAAATTTCATACTGTAAGAAACATCATCATGAATAACATCTTCATTACTAGTAAAATTATCAAATTGAAAGTCCTTTTGAAGCCATTCAGAAGTCGTTTTTTTGTGCACATTATAAGTATTAGGGGCAACAGTACCTGGTAAGCCTGTAATTGGCTTCGCTTTTCTTTTCGGTTTAGCACCCAATTCTTTACTGAAAGTGTTAGCCAGTTCCTCCTCCGTGGATCCATCAAGTAAACAGCCTGGGGTGTCATTAGGGTTGAACAAAGTACCAATTTGGAGGTCGCCCTTTGTTGACGCCGATAAGCTCCCTTTTCCCCTTAGGTTCCTCTGATTCAACGGCTTCTTCTACTCGATCCACGTATTGCTTGCTTCCGCTAATAAAACTTGCACAAAGAGGTGTTAGCAAGTCTATTAACTCGGTAAGTTGCCCTATAAGCCTCCTGGCTTGTCCTCCTTCCTCCTGCGCTTCACCGGACATCCTGCCTGAGCTCGGTTTACGAACGCTAAACCTTCCGTACACAAGTAATCTCCCAAAACAGGTATCAGCACTCGAACAACCAAGAAAATGAAAAAACAGTGCCTGCAAACGTTCGAAATCCGTCCCAGCAGTTTATTAAACCATCCAGGTTCACAATTCAAGATCAAACACAAATTCTGTTGTTAACGCTATTTTTTTAAAAACAAGAATCAACCTGCGTTTTCGTCCTTGCATATAGGACACCAAACCAGGTTTAAATGACTTCCTTACCATAACACCCCTATTAAAAATAAGAGCTAATAAGATATAGAAAAAAATTGTTGTAATGTTTAAAACTGACACTAGAGGGCATTATTTCATTAAATAAACCACTTATTTAATTAAAATACACACAAAGTAAATAGCTTGTTTTTAGGTTGTTCATTTTTAACATATACATATGTTTTTAAATTTATATTTAAATAAATATTTATATGATTTTTTAAAGGATGGATGAATTAATCATTGTATGTTTACAACATTATTTATGAATATGTTTTAATTCAGAATTTGAAAAGTGAGCAAACATTTTATATAATAGTTGTTTTTATGTATCTCCCTGAATGGCATTAATATTCATGAGATTTCCCAATGTGATAGGAGGTTTTAAAT
The DNA here is from genome assembly GCF_019279795.1 of Protopterus annectens. NCBI lineage: Eukaryota > Metazoa > Chordata > Ceratodontiformes > Protopteridae > Protopterus > Protopterus annectens. The sequence goes on along the minus strand of NC_056747.1, from coordinate 581,359 downwards.
AATTAAGCAAGGTGAATGGATAATTTATATAAGTAGATTAGTATATAAATGTATTAGTTAATTAAAGCATTGTCTGATGAAGTCCTATATGCAAAGGTTGATTCTTGTTTTTAAAAAAATAGCGTTAACAACAGAATTTGTGTTTGATCTTGAATTGTGAACCTGGATGGTTTAATAAACTGCTGGGACGGATTTCGAACGTTTGCAGGCACTGTTTTTTCATTTTCTATACAGTTGGGTCATTGGACAATACCCACATATTGCAGACTTCAGTTAGTTTTATGAAGGTGGGAGAGGTCAGGAGGCACAGACCTGGCCACTCAAAATAGAATTTCAGGACGAGTGATCTGGTTACTGGAAGCACCAATCCTCAGTTTGGCTTTTAGTAAACAGCCTAGACTGAACTGCTGTATATTGCATCTTTTTTTGTTTGGTGGAGGGTCTAGTGCTTGGGTCAGAAGGAATTAATTTCTGTACAACCTCTAAACCCAGATACTCTAATGCCCGCACTGATAAATGTTTTGTGGTATTGTCTAGTTTTCAAATTGGTCAATTCCCCTTGACCCATTTTTACATGGAGTCTCACATGAACAGAATAGAGGTTGAGACCATCAAACCAAGTCTGAGCCCTGGAATAGGAGGTAGAGGACTGAATGCAGGAGGGACACATCTAATGGCTATTAATCTTTCGAGTAGCAAGATGCACCCACTCCTGAACTTGTAAGTGGTCATATTTGAAATGGTAATAACTATTTGCAGGTCTGCTTTTTCAGTCCTTTAGTTTTCCTGTTGTAGTAAAATCTCCCTATTGAAATGTTCAACTAGAAAAAGCAGCAAATGCACTGTGCAAAATTCCGTCTGTCTTGGGAATTTCCCCTCTATTCAACGCTCATAACAGTCCAACACCTTCAATGAAACCAAGTAGAAGTGAACAAACTTACTGTAATGCCAACAAATAAAGAATGGTTAAGCGCTTTCACTTGAATAAAACAAGCTTCCTCAGAACACAATAGCTTGCATCACAGCTGTTTTTTGGCACCAAAATTCAGTTTGAAATTTTAAAACTATACACATGTCCTTGACCATTGCGCTCTATTCATAAAATATTAAATCATATTTCTAAAAACAATGTTACGTATAATGTGTTAAAAGTGAACAAGTTAAACTGAAATGTTAAACATTTACATTTAGATCATATCAAAACATGTTTAAAAACATATAACAATATACCTAATAGTTCATTTTAAGACCAATAGTGGTTTGACAGTGTTTAAACCTGGTATAGTGGAAGCATCCATATATATTTGCCACCAATATTCTTTATATAATAAATTATTAAAGTCACCCCCTCTGGTGTACAATGTCCACTATACCAAAATTAAAATGTCGCCATGTTTGTTTATACAAAGCATTTTTAATCCTTCCTTCTGATGCTATAAAGGTGAGTATATGTTTATTTAAACTCCTTTGAGTCTTACCTATATAGAATCCTGAACATGTTCTACAGATGGCAATATATACCACCATTTTAGTTGTACAGTTGCCCCCACAGAATTTAATTCTAGTGTGTTCGTAATTATCCAATTTCACACTGTCTCCCTGAAATAGTGTGACATTGTTTACATGCCCCACATTTTGCAGTTTTCATGTGTTCTGTCTTGATAAAAATACCCTTCTCTAAAATAGATTTTGTTGGCCCCTACCTTATAAACAAACCTTGGGCATTCACCTAATGTGGGTGGTATATCTTGATCAGCAGATTATATGCCAGTTCATTAAAATCTTAACTTTACCTGAATATATGCCAAATTTCAAAATGCAAGACTTACCAAAAATGCAAGTTTCAGACTTCATATCATGCAATGCACCCACAGTCGAAACAATAGCTGTCCTATATTCACCCAACAAAGGCTTGTACTGGTTACCCCATTTCCTCACAACATGACCTTTTCCATAACTCTAACGTCATAGCCTCTCCCTTAAGGACATAATAAATTTCACCTCATCCAACATGTCCTCATACTGTGAGGTCATCCTAACTGCTCTAATAAGCTGACCCTTGTATATATTCGTGAATTTCTTCAGATGGTAGCTAGAATATTCCAAATAACTATTCGAAAAAGGTCTTTCTATAAATTTTAGACTTAAACTCATCCCCTGTTTTTGACAAATGTGTCTTAAGCCACACCTTCATGACTGCTAGAGGAGGTAAATTTTAAAAAAATTACTGCTACTATTGATGTATTGTAAATAATGCTAGCTGTTCTCCACCATCCCAAAGCAAATATGTCATCAAGGTATCTAAAATAGTCCTCTTCCCATTCAAGCATGACCAAGTTGGCGTATATGGGAGCACAAGCTGCTCTCATAGCTACGCCTTTGGTCTGCTTGTAATATTCTCCCTCAAATATAATGTAATTGTTTGAGAACCAGGGACATATCCATAAGAAGACAGATGGTATCCCATTGGATATCTGTTTTCTTATACTCTTATCAAAAGCTGATAGACCATCTTTTGGTATACAAGAAAATAAATCTGACATCAATAGTCACAAATATCAGATCTGAACTGGATAGGCAAATAGGATACAGTTTCAGAAAATCCCATGAGTCCTTAGCTATATGTGGAATAGTGGCATATATGTTTCAAATGGGTATCCATAACCTTACCTATATTGAACGTCTTACACCTACTCCCTGATATAATGGGTCTAAAGGGCGGTTCATCTATATTGTGAACTTTAGGAATACCCACTATAGAAGCTAATACAGGATGTTCAACCTTGATAAAAGTATAGATGTCATTATTGATCCTGTTACCTAGTAAGTATTCAATACATGTGTCTATTTTTCTGTACCCTATGTTGATCTCATTCAAGGACTACATAGAATTTCCAGAATTGTGTAATTTCATGCATCTTACAAGTGTGTAAAAAACTATCCTAGATGACTGCGCCCCCCCTTATCTGGTTTCATGTTTGTTACTAGCACATCTTAATTCCTGTAGTACCATGCTCTCCTTTTGTTAAATTGGAACTGATCTGATGTCCATCTATCTGTCTATCCAACTTGTAAATCTGTTTAGTCACAACTTTATCAAAGATAGAAATGGTGGGGTGCATGGGGGGTATATATGTACTTTTCTTTTTGACTGCTGGAATGAACGGCTCAGCATGAGAAATGTCACCCACTGTTTATCTTTAAATAAAATATCCAGGCTAAGCTTTCTCATCATATTTCACAAATACAGTCCACTAGATTGAATCGTAGTGGGAATACATTTAATCCCCTTAGTAAATCAGTGTCCAGTATTTAAAATATAGTTGGTATAGTTTTTATATTAAAGTTCCTATAGGTGTAAGTAACACCATCCTGTAGGATGCTTACATTATTATTACTGGACTCCCCTATTGTCTCGGTAACTGAACCAGGATTTAATGTGGGGTCCTTGGATATGGATGGTAGTGAGAATCTCTTTTGTAACCCCTCGTCCACTTTCTCTCCCCCTTGTGTTCTCCATATAAAAAATCAATTAGCATTTCCATCAGAACTTGATTGTATGTATTTACAATTCCTGTCTTGATAACCCCTCACATGCTTGGGGTACTTACGAAGATCTTTTTCCCATAAATATGCTGTACCTCTTTTGTATTAGTCCAAGTCCCTATATAGTTTTTCATCTTGTGTTCATATATTTTTGAAATATTAGATTCAGCATAGGAGAATTGTTTGATGTACAAATTCTCCCACTGAGAAAAAGGAAGTCATTTTTAATGAAAGTATTTAATTCCACCTCCTTAATTAAAAAAAACAGCTTCTCGTCATTAAATTTCATCAACAGACATACTTAAAACCACATTGGTCAAACTATTAAAATCTGACTTAACACTTTCAGTAATTCACACCCATAGGTAATTTAAAAAAATCTAAGTCCCATCTGGACTACCTTTAACTCAATACATCTGGAAAGATGGGCATTGTCCAGTTTAATACTGTTAATTAGAACCAACTTTTTACCCAAATCGTATATGAAATCCTTTCCGGTACCTTTAGACTTCTCCTTTGAAGTATGTCTTGTCACTAATCTCTGCAGTCGGATCAGTATCAATAACAGTTCTTTTCAAAAAAATGTTTTAAATGGGTCTGAATTTACATGTTTCAAATGTTTACTTTTGCTGTGCCTACCAACATCAATATTGTCCATCATACCATTGTCAGTGTCAATATTAGTATCCATACCCTTTGCTGTAGTACCATCTGTATCCAAACCCTTTGCTGTAGTACCATAAGTGAAATGTGACTTCATTCTTTTAGGCTTGGTGCCTATACAATAAGCTTCTTAAACATCACCAAATGAGAAATCAAATGTGAAGTCAGGAGTACCAATTTTACTACTACTCCTTTGAGAGCCTGCTAAAGAAACGGGAGGTATATCCAAAGTAATAATGTTTGTACTCCCAGTGTTTGCCATAACAGTACTTTTTATGGGAACCCTGTTCATTAGCAATGGTTGTTGAATGTCGACAAATTAGACGGTCTTAAAACCTCTTCAGTTAGTGTTCCTCGACCAGTCTCAGTAATACAGTTCTGGTCACTGCTATGTTCTACCTCTGAACTGTGGCAGTTATTTATCCCTATGTAAATATCTAAGAAGGAGCTGCTTAGTTTAAGTAGGGTAGTAAGCTTGCTTACCTCTCCCCTCAGTTCAGTCAATTCAGCTTTCACCGACTGATGATCCTGGTGTGCAGTCAAGTCTGCTTTCACCGACAATCCTGGTGTACAGGACTAATCCAATAAGGTTTCCCGATCAGACTCCATGAGACCCAACTCGGAACTCAACTGAAGCAAACAGTGCAGCAACCATAAAAGTTCAACTAGAAAAGAAAAAGCAGCAAATGCACTGTGTGCAAAATTCCATCTCTTGGTAATTTCCCCTCTATTCAACGCTCATAACAGTCAAACACCTTCAATGAAACCAAGTAGAAGTGAACAAACTTACTGTAATGCCAACAAAGAATGGTTAAGCGCTTCACTTGAATAAAACAAGCTTCCTCAGAACACCATAGCTTGCATCACAGCTGTTTAACTTTTTTGGTGCCAAAATTCAGTTTGAAATTTTAAAGCTATACAAACCCTTGACCATTGCGCTCTATTCATAAAATATTAATCATGTTATTTCTAAAAGCAATGTTACATATAATGTGTTAAAGTGAACAAGTTAAACTGAAAATGTTAACATACATTTACATTTAGATCATATCAAAACATGTTTAAAAACATACAACAGTGTACCAGTGTCTTCCTGCACACCAGAATGTTTTATACCTTCTGTACAATTGGTGCTGTCTAGACTTCTGTTATGTCTTTGTCCTACAATATGGATCCTGCTACTCTTGGGCACTTCACCTTGGACTTCACTAGTAATTCTGCCTTTACTGTCTTCTAGTGATAGCTGCAGTAGTAGCAATGTCTAGTACACTGTACTCTGGCAAGTAAATTGTCAATTCTAAACTGTCATGCAGAAATTGCAAGTGTAAAAACCTGAAATTGTCTGAACTATGTGCAGACATGTAGACTATTTTCACAAACTTACACAAGACCTGTCTATTGCATCACAGACATGTAGGTAGACTAATACATTTTAACACTTCAAACTGAACATCTCTGAAGTTGACTTCATTTGATCAGCAACCTGTAGGCTACAGATCTGAGCCGGCAGCATACCAAGCTAAAGATCCAAGCTCCACCCCCTTACCCATACTACCCTGCAACCTCCTTCCAATCCCCAGATCCCATTTGCCATGGCTTTGCCAAGCACGGGATTTTTCAAGCTCCAGGCGAATAACTCTTTCTTAAAATATTTCTTAAAATATTTGGGTAGTATAATGGTTGTGTAGTTCTTTTTTGATTATATTAGTCCTATTCTCATCTAATCTATCCTGTTATCCTTGGTAATTTCTATCTTAGTAGGCCCTTTTCCGTTTTAGGTGTGAAGGGTATGGCTGAAAGCCAGGAAACTCCCTCTTAATGTACTGAGTGGCCACAAGTGTGGCCATAAGCAGTCGCCAGCAGATGGTCACTCAGTGGGTTCTTTGCTTGGGAGTTTCTCACCTTTCTTCAGGCTTCCAGATCTGTGCAGCTTTTAACCCCCAGGCCTTGCAGGATAGGAAAAACAAGCAGCCTACCTGCGGAATCAGCTTCTTCCTAGTCTCCCTCTGTAGCAACAGCTACGGCTGCAGTTGCCCAGCTATCTGGCCCTCCTCCCCTGGATGGGACTCTCCCTCCCCTCTCATCCCAGGGAGAGAGGCAAAAAAGGACATGAAAGAGAAGCCACAAATGGCGGGCTGAATTGGACCCTTCAGTCCCTCCCTTCCTCACACTTCTCCAGAGCTGGAGGAGGCCCGACAACCTTCGGCAGCCTCTTCCAGATCTACTCGTAGCCTCTCCTGAGGCAGATATGGACTGGATAATGCATCGCTTCCTGCAAACTAAGCTGCAGATGGGAGTGTTGCCCCCCCCCGGGGGGAAGTTCAGCTTCACTGTTTGCCCCAATAGCTCCTTCTGTGATCCACTACTGAGTTTCAGAGTCTTAGGATCTGAGGAGCCTCTGAGTCGGAGTTTGCGCTGATTATTGCTACCTCGATGCTGGCCATGCCCTCACTTATCGGATCTCTTTTCGGATCTGCTCTTAGAGCAGAGCCAGGCATCTGATCTGAGGGGGTGAGTGTCTTTGACTCATTTGCAGTCTGAGCACACTGTCCACTCAGATCAGTGCTTCAGCTCCAACACTGATCCATTCATCAGATCCGAGGGTGCCGCCACCTGTTTTAGAGGCCAGTTCCCCATCAGCATTCAACCTTGTGGAGAGCGTTCTCTCTCCTAGAGGATCAACAGCCCTCACTCTTTCCTCTGGTTTCACCCCTGCAGAGCTCAGTTTGTCCATCCAGTCCCAGGGATAGCCTGCATCGATGCCCCAGCCAGTACCCCTGGAGGAACATGAATCCATTGGTGAGCCCCTGTCAGTCACCCAGAGGAGATTCCTCACCTGTGCAAAAGGAGGCACTTGGACTCCCCTGAGTCCCTCACCAAGGATACTGATTTTGGAGTTGGGAGGGTGGCCTAATGGTTCAGGTGTTTGCCTTGCAAACACAAGGTGCAAGGTTTGAGTCTCACAAGGGATAATTGGCTAGGCTTAAAATGGCTCGCAAGGGTAGCTAGCCTAGTACTAATCTATGAACCTATAAGGGAGGAAGGGGAAGGTTTTTACCAAGTCACCGCTTAACGTCTCCTTTGGAGACGTTATGGAAATGCTCTGCCAAAGAGGGGGTGGTCTACCAAAAAACCTTCCTCAGACGAGAGGTGCTAGACAGCCCCATCTACCTCTTGGGTGTCCCCCCGGCCAACCCACTGGTTGACCTAATTACCACAGGGCATGGAAGGAACCAGACACGAGCCAATCCTCAGGAGGCCTGACAAGGTTTTGTTACCCTGCAGACAAAGCTTCATGGAGCAAAGGTTCCCCTGTAGATGCCATGGTGGCAGGAGCCACCAAAAAGAAACTAGCTCAGGACAGTTCAGTCCATCCCCCTGACGAGGAGTTTCAGGCAATGGACCATATTGGAAAGTGGATGTTTGCTTCAGCTACCTTCTGTTAGGCTGCTGAATTACTTGGCCCATGTAGAGTGCAGTCTCCCCCAGAGTCCATGTCCGCCAAGGGTAAACACTTTCTCTGCTCATATGGCCACTCTCTCAAATCTGTGTAATACATCCATCTATGCAGATACACTCCCACGCCATGGAAGGAGCTGCTAGAGCTAGCAGGTCTGGTATCGCCTTAAGGCATCATGCTTGGCTTCGGCTTTGCAATTTTTCAGAACCTTTCAAGGCATACTTTGCAAATGCACCCTTTGGGTCTACCCTGTTTGGGAAGACAGTCTGCGAGATGCTGGTCCAGAGCAAGAAAGATGGGAAAACGCTGTCTGCATCCACTTTTATATCCTTCAAAGTCCTTTTCCAGGAACCAGCGAGGGCAGATGTGGTTCCAGAAGTCTCAGCAGGCCCAGAACGCTCAGGACTCCTTCTCCCCCAGAGGCAGAGGGGGACAAGGACACCAGAACTTCAGGTCATTGGAACCCTTTTCCGATCGACCTTTGCAGCAGCCCTGAGGGGTTGCCTGATTCAATCCCCTTCATAAGCCCCCTTACTCAGGGTGTCTCCCAGATGTCCCACCCACTCCCCCCTTACTCAAGGTGCCTCCCAGATGTCTCACCCACTCAAAGGGAGGCTGTGGCTTTGGAAATGGAAAAGCTGTTGGAAAGAGCCATCCAGCATGTGTCCCCAGACAAGTCTGCATCCGGCATCTACTCCAGGTTCTTTCTGGTGCCAAAAAAGACTGGGGACTTGAGGTTGATTCTCTACCTGTCAACAATGAACCTTTTCATTGCCAAGGAGAAATTCTGGATGGTCACACTGTAATCCATCCTGCCCCTCTTGCAGGAGGAGGACTGGATATGCTCCACAGACATCAAGGATGTGTGCTACCATATTCTCAGACTATCCAGGTGGTTTCTCTGCTTTTGGCTAGGGGCCAGTTACCAGTTCAGGGTCCTACTCTTCAATCTCGCCACAGCCCCCAGGGTGTTCAAGGTCATGGCAGTTGTAGCGGCCCACCTGAGGCTACAGGGCATACCGGTCTTCCCATACCTAGACTGGCTCCTCACTGCCCCCACCAGGTATCTTCTCTCTAGCCAGGGACTTCCTCTGTTTATCCCAGTTAAGGATCACTAAATGTCAAGTTGTTCCTTCAACCTGTTCAGGTTGTATACCTTTATAGGGGCCAGGAGAGATTCCTTTCAGGTCCAGGCTTTCCTTACACCGGACAGGCTTCACAGCATGAACCTACATGTACTAGCTCTTCAGGTCTCCTGCTCCCCCAGCAGAGTTAGTCCCGAGAGCTTTTGGGTCCATGGCTGCAGTGATCAGTTTGATCCCTTACGCTTGTCTGCATATGAGGGTTTAACAGTGGACTTTGCAAGTCTAGTGGTCCATTTTACACAATCTGCTAGACTTGCTGATTCCCCTTGGCAGGGTTTGTGGGAACTCTCATGGTGGCTCCAGTCCCAAGCCCTCCAGGAAGGACTACCTTCTGTTATGCCCCTACCCCAGGCCAGTGACCAGACACCACCTACCTAGGGTGGGGGAGCTTTGTGTGGGCAGGACTGTCCAAGGCACATGGACTCGGACCGTTCTGCATATAAATGTACTGGAGAGGAGGGCAGTCCTTTTAGCATTGCAGGCCCTTCATGCCTGCCTTCCTCCAGGGACTATTGCAATCCAGTCAGGCGATGTCTGGTATATCAACAATCGGGGGGAACCAGGTCTTGCCCTATTTCTCAAGAAGCCATGAGAGTTTGGGAATGGGTGATCTCCACCAACTGCTTCCTGTTAGCGACTGACATTCTGGCAGACAAATGAGCAGAATTATCCTCTCCCCTTAAGAGTGGTCTCTGAATTCTTCCATAGCGGAGCAGATCTTAAAGTGGGTGTCAGCCTTGCTGTGATCTCATCGCCTTCCAACGTGAAGTGCAGCAAGTTTTTCGCTCTTCTCTCTAGGGGAAGCCCCTAGAGATTCCCTAGTCCTTGGCCACCTGGTCTTTACATGTATCCACCATTTCTGCTGAATTTTTGCAGAAAACTAGTCTGGGGAGCAAGATTATCCTAATCTCCATTCTGGCCTCCAAGTCTGGTTCCCCTGCCTAGTCTCATCTCATAGCTCCTCTGTGGATCTTGGATCCTATTCCAGATCTGATTTCTCACCCCTTGGGAATGGCCCCTCCAAACCTAGACTAGCTCAAGCTCTCAGCTTGGCTGATCCAGTTCCCTTAGTTGCCAGGACTCCCAGTACTCCCAGTATCTCTTACTAGTAAAGTCCATTCTGGTGGTGCATAAACCCTCTTCCAGGAAGATTTAAGATAGTAAATGGAAATGTTTTTTCCATTTGGGCTGCACATAAGAACTTGGATCATTTTACCACTCCAGTTCCAGTGGTACTAGAATTCTTGTCATATTTTTCAGCAGGGGGCCAGTTCATCTACTGTAAGGTTCAGCTGGCTGCTATTTCCCATTACCATATTGGGGATAACTTTGGTTCTCTCGCTACTACCAGAATTTGTAAGGCCTTTCTAAAAGGTACCTTTCTTTTGAGATCTATTAGTAATTCATCCCCACCGTGGGACCTGATCTTGGTTCTTCAGGTGTTGAGTCGTGCCTCTGTTTGAACCCACAGCTTCCATTGATCTGAAGTTTTTGTCATGGAAGACTGCCTTTTTGGTAGCCATTACCTGTGGTAGCCATTACCTCAGCCAGGAGAGTCATCTTCAGGCTCTTTCTTTCCATCAAACCTCCATACCTTGTATTTCACAAGGGCAGGGCATCTCTCTGGACTAATCCCTCTTCCCAAAGTTGCTTCCGAGATTAACATTAATCAATCCATAAATTTGCCATTTTTTTTTCCCCAATTACCAGAGCAAAGGAGTACAAACTTCATTTACTGGATGTTCAGACAGTTTACACAGGACGGCTGTCTTCTGTAAATCTGACTTGTCTACTTTACAAAATCTTTTCTAGGGAAACCGATTTCTAAAGTGCCTCTTGCTAGATGGATTTGTATTCTCTTGGCATATAGAGAATCTGGCTTGTCAGAACCAATGGGAGTTCATGCTCATTCTACACATTCTGTGGCAATGTCTGCTGCATTCTGGTCTTTCCCCTGGATGATTTGTTCAGCAGCTACCTGGGCATTCTCTCCTTTATTTCTCAAGCTAGATTTGGTGTCTAGAGGAAGGGCTGCTTTTGGCTCTCCAGTGCTCTGGAATATTCTTCCTTGAAGGCCTCCCAAGATTTCAGGTAGCTGGGGACCGTCCCACAGGTTGCTGATCAAATTAGATAATTATGTACTCACCATAACGTTCCATCTGAGTAGGCAACTTCATTTGCCAGCAATGTCCCTCCTTCCCCCTAACCTGATAGTTATTTAGCTGAACTCTAGGTTTTAGATGCTTTTGTCTGAGTCTGGTCTAGGGTTTGTTTGCGCATGTGGCAGCGATCTGAGGATTGGAAGGAGGTTGCAGGGTAGTATGGGCAAGGAGGTGGAGCTTGGATCTTTAGCTTGATATGCTGCTGGCTCAGATCCATAACCCACAGGTTGCTGACATTCAGATGGAACATTACGGTGAGTACACAACTTTTTACTTGAGACTTTAGTATTGCACAGGTACTTAAGACATTGCATTGAAAGATTTTACTGCATTGCTACTGTCCTAGATGGTCTAAGTTTGCAATGCTGAATATTGCACTAAGTATTTGAGATTAATAACCAGGTTAATGCACAATTTGAGATGGTTTTTACTGATCCAGTTGGATGTCCTGGACGGAGATACGCAGCTTGGCATTCAGGAAGAAACTGTTCCTGAATCTTGTTCTGCAATGTATGCTTCAGAAGTGCTTTCTGGATGCTAGATGAACAGTCTGTAAGCAGGGTGAGTGCAGTCTAATTATTCCTCTGGCCCTGCCGAGACATCTGGATAAGTAAGAGTTGATCGGTGGTCTCATTTTTCCTCTTGGGAAAGATTGACTAGAATTAAGGGTTAATGGGTGCAATATTTGTTAACAGAATCACAGCCAGACAGTTTACAACTGCAGGAATTCCTTTTATATTGTAAACCGATTGTATAAAATGCTCTTTGGAGACCAGTTTGGCAGCACTGACTTCACTGGCTAATTTATGCATGTGCACTCCTTTAAATGATGCTGACTTCAACCAATACCCCCTTAGACAGCCACTCTTCCACATGGGAGTAGTCCTTTCTGAATCCCAGGGCTTTCTTTCCCCCTCCCCAACTAGTCTTTTCCAACTTTGCACATGTCCTCATGGGCTGCAGTAGAACCTAGCAAAGTTAAATTTGAATAAGTGCTGTAAACAATTGTATTAAATATTTTCACTTCTAAAATTTAAAGATGCACGTTCAGACATGAGCATTTGAGTTACTAAGCAAAAACTAATAGCTAGTTGTATGCAGTTTTAAATTAGATTTTTTAATGGGAATTCTGAGTCAGAATGTTCTCTCCATAATTTTCTTACCGAACAAATTTGTCCTTCTCTGAGCAGATTTTGAAGTATTGGTATTTAATTTGACTGTTTCTAGGGCTTTTACTTCAAGACTGATTTAGTAGATGGGAGACCTTGTCGGTAGATAGTAACATACATTGGAAAAGAGACTGCTATGAATGGTGAACTAAGCCAGCTGAGAGTTCAAGCTGCTGACTGGACTGGGAGCCATACAACCTTTGACCTTCCAGCTCTACTTGTTAATGTCTTACAAATGGATTTACTCTGAATTAATGGTATGCTGAAGTAACTATTGCACTGTTCACCAGTGCACCTTTTAAGGTGCAGTACCTTTCAGAAGTGTAACTCTGTCCTAGTACAGCAGTATTAACGCAGCTTGTACCATTAACATGAGAGGGGTGGTAAGTAGTAACATGCTAACATGAGGGGGGTGGTAAGTAGTAACATGCTTGCTTGAGCAGTATCCTTTCACACAGTATAACAGCACTAGCAGGATGGGCTAAAACATGTCCCAGGCAACCCAGGTGAGATTCCTGATGAGATGCTGGCAGGGAAAGCTGGACGTACTCCCCCCTAGGGGGTTGTGCACTTGGCAGACCCTACACTGAATCTTTGGTGGGGGCATGGTGGGAGTAGGTTGGGCACAGTGAATTGCTTCAAAGGTGACTTGTGCCAGTAGCTTGCCATTCAGGTCCACCACTGAATAGTCAAGGTGCACGTGGTTAGACTTGGGATGTGAGAACATGCCATCAGTCTGACTCCACACCAGAGGCCAGTCTTCTCACCAGCTGTGGATGTGTGGGGTGGATTGACTTGAGGAGAGGAGTTGGTGGCGGCATTTTTCCCTAGTGCAAATTTTAATGGGTTTGAGTGCTGAATGCTTTCCTTGCTAAAGCAGATTGAAACTGACATTCAAATAATGGTGGTTCTGCACACCGTGAACATTACCTGTGATTCTGAGTAGCTTCATTGAGTGCTCCTTTTTGTTTTTTAGAGTGTGGTAAGCAGAATGGCCAACTTGCCACTAGTGAGCTCGGTCTGTGATGTGATTTCCAGTGCTTATGCCAATACAAAGGAGAATCATCCCTATGTACGAACAGTTTGTGATGCTGCCGAAAAAGGGGTTAAAACGTTTACTGCTGTTGCTGTTAGTGGAGCACAACCAATCATTGGCAAACTGGAACCACAAAGTAAGTACAAAATGTTTTCTCCCTTTCCACTGTCTGCAGATGTTCTTGTAGTTGAGCAGAATTCCTAATTGAACTAGATTTAGCAAATATGCATTCTTATGCACATGTGCTAAGCACATCAGATTGCTGTGTGATTTGTCATTTTACATACTCGGTAGTGTGGTCAGTTTTCAGTGCTCAGACTCTTTTTTTTTGGTGGAGTTGTAAAGCAGTAGCAAGCATTAATTTGCCTCAAGACAGCTGCATGGGAAATGTCCACTTAAATGACCACTCGTATTACATTCTGCATTACATTTCTAGGTACCAACCACAATAAGGCAACACCTTTGTTACCGTTCTTGAGAGACTAGGGGAAATGTGCCTTGTATAACTAGGCTTGAGACTAGGGGAAATGTGCCTTGTATAACTAGGCTTGAGACTAGGGGAAATGTGCCTTGTATAACTAGGCTTGAGACTAGGGGAAATGTGCCTTGTATAACTAGGCTTGAGACTAGGGGAAATGTGCCTTGTATAACTAGGCATACTAACTGCTCCTAGGATCATAGGAAAGTGAAGATGTTTGGACCCTTTGTGCTCTAGCATCAGACCAAGGATGAGTTGGTGGGTACCCACCCATCTCTTCCTGGAGGGCAAGGGTGCCTTTCCATATGTAAAGGCAGTGCCAAGGTGCCGGACTTGGCTACTGAAGTAGTCTTGCCTATAATGGGTGTGGTTGAGTATTGTTTGGTAAATTGCAGTACTGCATGTTTTAAAAATGCAGTTAAGCCAATGATGTGCAAAAAGCTTGGATTCCTTAACACTTCTAATGGCAAACTTGGCTAGTGGGGGAATGCAGTGGCACCTGCCAAATGTAAACATGGATTCCATCATTCAGACCATTAGTAATCCTTTTACCCATGTAGGGGATTGGCTTTACCTTGGCTTGCCTACAGTACCAGTGTGAGGTACAGAGTGAAAAACATTGACCAGAAATGTGTCCTATGAATAGAGGGATGACCTGCCATTTATGTGCTTCCAGGTATAGAATAGTCCTAAATGTTTCCCTGTCCTTTTAGCCTAGATTAGCCCGATGGGATTGCCATGGTCAGTATCTGCCTTATGAACTGGCATTACAGCAGCTATTTTCCATGTAGTTAGGCTAAAGATGGACAAGTACAGTAAGGGATTTGTTGCATGTTTGGCTCAAGGCATATAGGTAAACTGTGCCAAAGGTAGTGGAATTTGCATCAACATGAATTGCTCCTCTTTGTAACTGAAATTCATATTTTGATGCCCGTTTTTAGGATAATTGGCCACTATAGCCAAAGTTTTTAAGGACTGACTTATTCTGAACAAATTCACTATGGTGATTTATTTTCACATTCCAAATATAACATTTTCCTACTTGACTTTCTTCATGATCTTCAGTTCATTGATTTGCCTTCAGATATTAAGCTGCCCACTTTGTCTTTTCTTTATGCTGATAGCCAAATTATTGTAAACTTAAAGGGGACCATCAGATCTAGCATAAGTGACTATATGAATTAGGATTAGTAAGACTAACTTGTATTTGGTGCTTTTAAGTTCAGACTTAGTGATTTGGTAATTTTTGAAGGAGCAGCTTACTAATTTGTGGCCGGACTTCACCATTGAGGTGGACATAAGGTGTGTCATACTGTTGTATTTGATCTTTCAATAGCTTCACTGTTCAGTTGAGGTTCAAGAATCTTTGGCTGTGTAGTCACACCAATTAATAAGGCTAAAACTATTTTAGATGTATTTGGGTGAGCACTTGGATATCCTTATGATATTCAGGACTGATGCTGTCCTGTAGCCAGCTGTAATTTGCTACTTTTCTGTTGAGTAGCTTCTATGGTTTGTGGAATGGTGGGTCATGCTTGGTGGTCCTCTGACAAGCCCTTGAAATTTCCCTCCAGCCTGAAGATGAACCAGTAAATCATAGGTGTTGGAGTTTGTCCAGTCAGTGGCTTCAGATGGCATACCTGGTTTTCTATACAGAATCAGTGAAATTCTTTAAATCCATACTTAAACTCTTGTGATGTCTTTGACCTCTGCTGAGACAAGTGGGTACCAGTTCATGCATGGGAAGGCCCTGTCTGACTAGTACTACACAACATTGGACTAACTTGAAACGCAACACCACTGAAATGACACTGCAGGGCATATACTTAGAATGGAAAAAGCAAATTATGCCTCTCTCTGATCTTATGAAAAGGGAACTGCAGCATTTTGAAATGCAGGTGTACTGCGTATCTTGACTATTGCCTACCTGAGTAACTTGACAAGTAGTCATGGTGTACTGGGGGATAATGTTTAATGCGTTCATGGGCTTTGTACTGGGGCAGTTTTCATTTTGGGATTTCCTCATTCAAATGTGAGTGTGGTGTTGGTAATTGTAAATGGTACATCAGATTGCCTATAAATGGTACATCAGATTGCCTACAAAAAATGCCTGTGGCATTGACCAACTTTAAGGTCTAACCGCAGCCTCTTCAAAGTTTGGAAAAAAAAGGCACTACTAGAAACTGTAGCATTTGTTTGCATCAGACTCTGCATATCCTGTAGACCATCTTGTGAATCACTAACTGTATACATCTCTACTGTAAGCAATGGTGAGGTCAAAAACTAAAATTTGTCTGTTGCAATTATTGTAATTATATTAAAGTGGGAGTTTTTTGACTATTACAATTTTATTTCCCACTAAACATTAAATTCCTAACGGGTATAGTCTAGTCTGAAGTCAAACATATGCCCTGGCTTTTTATATAGGAAAAATGGAGCAAAGATATGAACACCATATCGGCAAGTTAATGACTGCTTTAAGCATCTTTGTGAATGGCCAGTGCACGAGTTTATGGCCGTTGTGAATGGGGCACTAGCTCTGGATAATTATGCTGGAGCAGGGAGTACGGCTAAGGAAAGACTTGTGCTGCATAGTGCCTTCCAGGATCCCCCCATCAGGAATGGGGAAGTAGGTCAGTGTGGCTTTACAGCAGCTAGTTTTTTTGTCAACTCTGATTTTTACCAGGCTAGTGCATTGAGCAATAGTGACCAGTTTCAGGATCAGCCCAAGTGAAACATTTCACAAAACACAAATGTAAGCTCTAACAGAATAGTTCAAAGGAATTTTATAGAAAACTGTAAACCTTCCAGTGAACAAGCACAATGCAGTCAGTGTAATGTATGTTATATACAGTAATCTCTAAAGTGAGTCCAGGGTGTTTTTGTTCTAGTGGTCTACTGGGCCTGGCATTTCAAAACTAGGAAGGCTTTACTGCAGCCAACCAGTCAGCTTGCTTTGCTTGCTTTTGTGTTGGCTGTTCTGCCCTGTGCTTATTTAATCTAGTTTGTTGCTTGTTTTGCATTGCCCACCATTCTGTTTGCCTGGATCACATGGTGCTTTACCACAGTGTTGGCTTGGCCTTTGCTTTTATTTGCTTTGTGTGCACTGGGTTTTCATGTCCAGTTTCACTTTATAGAGTTAACCTTTGGTTTAGTGCTTCCTGCCACTTCACAATGTACTCCAATCCCTTCTCTAGTGCTGCTTGTCTTGCCATATGCAGTTTGTTGAATGATACACCCCCAGCCTCTCCCAGTTGTCTTTTGCCTTGGATTTTTTTTGCTACACCAAGTAGTAGCAAAGTGAGTTGTCAACATTCTGCAAAAGTACGACCTCAGCAACTGAAAGAGCATCCAGTATGCAATAAAATCTGTAAATGCTTTGTCAACTGGTACGGATTTTAGGGGTTGGCAAGTAGAGGAAACAGAGCAATCCTTTATGTAATAGTTTAAGAAGCACTTGTTTGAGCATCTCCATGGCACAGATCTGAATACAATCTTGTTTGTGCTTCAGGCAACCAGTGTTCCATTAGCAGCAATGGGTTCTGGGGGAGACCAAGTGGAGTGGATGAGGATGGTGTCTGCTGCCCTCCAAGGAACAGTAAAATAGCAATTTGAAGTGCCTGGCAAGACCACTTATGGAAGCAGTATGCCAATTGGAGGTAGCTACACTATTTTTAGTGTAACATTTGTTTACTGGGAAAGTGACTTGGAATGATACCCACTTTCAGCAGAGGTCCAGGGAGAAATGCTCCAGATGCATGTCTTGTAACATGGGAGGAAATGGGAGCACCAGAGTTAACCCACACAAGTAGGACCTGCTGACTGCACAGAAGACACCGCAAGAGGTTCTCTGGCTTGATTCTTGAGTGGGGTAAGTCAGCAATGTAACCACTGCCATCCAATGTTAAAGCATGCATGCCCCATGTGAAGGTAGCGGAGATCAGACTGCTGTGGAGGGTGCAGAATAAGATGGTGTAAAATATGATGCAATGAATGTCCCTTACCGCTGTTGAAATTGGGCAAGTGCTTTCATTTTGCACCATAAGACTTTCAGAAATTCAGTAACCACTTGCTTACCCGACAAGTTGCATGACTGCCAAGCCCCCATTCACAATTAAAACTTTAAAGAACCATTGCTCAATTCCAATAAACAGATCAAATAGTAAACATTTTATAACTGACGGCCAAAAATAAGTGAAACTGTTTAAAAAAGCAAATTTTACAACCATGTAACATTAATCCATGTCCAGCTGTTACTGATCTCATAAGCATTCCCTTTTTAAAAGGGGGATTAATCACAAACCAGTACAACCCTTTCAAGGACCCACAAACGTGTTCCCTGGCCATTCACAAATATGCTTAAAGCATTTTAACTTTATGTTCATATTCTCAATTTTTGCTCTTTTTCCTATATAAGCCGGAGCACATTTGACTTGAGGCCAAACAGACAAGACTATACCTGTTTGGAGGGGTGGGGATGGGAGGTGGGAGTATGAATGATGGGTAGTGCGTATTCTGACTTTGGCAGTATGTTGCCTGCTGTAGCTTATCTGGCTGTTAGGAAGTTCCATCTTAATGTCTTGCTGAGTCCCTACATTGACTGTTTCAGTATGAAGCAGAGGGGGGATTAGAATACAGAAATATGCATAATTTCTGGAATGATAGACCACTGCCTATTCAGTTAGTGCCTTCTCCCCAGAATTAGTTTTTAATACTCTTGCAAATACAAAACTTCAGTCTTCTGCACTTCAACTTGGTTGTCCTTTTCAAACCCCCCATGGGGTTCACTTAGACTGTTAATCTGCAATCTAATCATTCTCTGGTAACTTTTTTTTCCCCCCCAAAGACACTACTCTGTCCAAACGCTGGTGCTTGTATAAGTTGCTGCCATGATTCCCATTCAGTTAATTCTCTCCAGTCTAAATTTCTATCCACAGGGCATAATGTCCTACATGAGCACCCCCTCGTACTGTTAACCCTGCCACCTAGTACATTCCCCATTGGTCCATCATACTTGGTTGCTTTAAGCCAAGTTGCAGCCTTGTCAGTATTTGACAGGGCTGAGTGACAAGCCATGCAGATTAGTGTCAGTGAGTATTTGTAATGGGCTTCATGCTCTGTTCTCTCTAATTAGTTAACACAGCTTTTAGTGTACAATATGTAAAACAGATTAAGTTATCCTTATTTTCTATATTTCTGAGTGCACCTTCGAAACCACCTTATGTCCTGGGTGTCTGAATTGCTTTGTCACTTTAGTTTGTCTTCACCACATCCCTGTGTTCTAGGGTAAGAAGCGGGTCAGAAGGGCAGTATGTCCACATTACCCACAAGTTCCTGTTTTGCACTCCAGACCTATAACCCCATGGACCCCCCACCTTTCTTTGGTACAATGTGCAGTAATTGCTTTTGCAGGGGGCAAGCCCCCCCTGCACCCCCACCTTTCTTTAAACATTTTTCTGGAGATAAAGCAACAAGCAATATTCTAAGGCAGTGGGACAATAAATATAATGCAATAAAAAGGCATACCAGAAAGGTCGCCACCTGCACCTTTACAGAATAGGAATGTTAAGTCTAATAGTTTTAGATGTGCAGCATACTGTTTGCACCCCTCACCTTTAAAGAACTGCATTTCTCAACATAGTGTATTTTGTATAAATGCAGCATATTCTGTTTGAATAGGTAAATCTGTATGGATAGGTACAGCATTTGTAAGTACATGTTCTGCCAAATTAGTCTGCAATTTATTGAAGCGTTTGATCACTGCAAATAGGAAATCCTCATACCAGCAAATAAGGGAGAAAAGGCTTTCTATTGAAAAACCACATTTAGCATGCTCCTTTCTGAGGATGTGTTCCATGTGTATTCAAAGCACTTTTCAAAATAAACATGAGCAAAGTGGTGGGCAGGGTTTGGGCGCTTCTTGCTACTGCGCATCTGGTGGGGTAATGTTCTAATACAAACTGTATCCTTGTTCTGAAGTCTTAATACCAAAGAGCTTATCAATTCCCCAGGTTAAATTGGTTCTTAGTGTAAAACTCCACTCTTTGGGATCCTGACAGTTTTCATCACATAGCACATTCTGTGTAAGCACACCTTCACTTGTGGATACAACTTTCTCATGACACCCTCTTGTTAAAGCACAGCTCAGTTTCTTTTTGCCTTCTTGCACAGGTAACCTTTACCTTAAACTGTCTCCTTCCTTCACTTACCAGCAAACTTACTTTGCTATGGTCTAGTCTTACCCCAGCAACAACTCCAGTAGTCCATTTCAGTTTTTCTGCCTGTGGAAACCTACCTGAATTATATTTAAGTCCTACAGGAAGCTTTATTTGTAACTGGGCTAGATGTTCAGTGCTGCAGTAGTCTTGACCGTATATTTTATTTTCAGTTTGATTACCAGGGAAGTCCACTGGGCCAGAATGTGCCCATTTTCAGTGGAGGCTGGGGAGAAGCTCCATAAACACTTAATACAAAAAGGTTACATAATGCAAACGTAAAATACATGAATTCGTACAGTTAGGAACAGCAAATGCTTAAATTGTACATCATAAACACAATTCAAGGCAAAAGATAAGTTTCCAGGTATTTACATTCAGAGCAATAAGTTTCAACTGAAAAATAAGCATCTGAGGTTACTTTATATTTACAATGTTTACATGACTCTGAGCTTGCTTAATCCTGAGGATGCTAGCTTAGGTTTGTTTTAGAATATGAAAAAATTGTAGGGAAGCATGTAGCAAGGAGTATGGAGAGATCAAAGGGGAAATTTCTTGGAATTTATGTAGGGTGAAAGCAGGGACATGTAAGTTTAGTAGACTGGTATGAAGTTGGGTCTTGAAGGATTCAGAGTTTGGTATAGTCCTAAGTGAAGGAGGGGAGTGCCATATTTTCTTGCCTAGAGGAGTTGGCCTGCAGGACGTTTGAGTTTGTGGATAGATTAAATTTTGGTGTTCAGATCTCGGATCTGATTGGGATGTATGGGGGAAGGATGTTTAAGGCTGGGCATTTCTCTGGCTAGAATATTTGAGCGGTGGCTAGTTGTAGATATTCTAAGTGGTTAGTTCCAGCCAGTTCAGAGATTGTAGGGTAAGGCAGTGGTGAGTAGAGGTTTTGGATTTAGTTGCAGATTGAGCTTATAGCAAATTTGGAGTTTAGAGATGTTTAAAGAGGTTAGTTAGAGGGGCTCCATATAGTAAAGAAGGTAGGTAGTTGCTAAGGTATGTCTAGAGGAGTTGGGAGAGAGCTGTTATTCCTATAGAGCATACCTAGCTTTTGGTGTGTTGTATGTGGATATCAAATTTAAGGTGTTAGTCTATGGTAATGCCAAGAGTTTTGCAGAAGGGACCACTTCTATAGCAGTGTTTTGGCTTGCCACTTTGAAAGTGTTTTTGTTGAAAGAGAAAGCCCTGGAGGGAGCGAAGTTTTAGATTTACTAGAGTTGAGAGAGATGGTTGTGGTGCATCCAGTTTTCAGTGGAAAAAGCTATTTGGGTTTTAGTCAATAGTTCAGGAAGGTTAGAGGTGGCACAGACTAAGGTAGTCATCAGCGTATTTGATAACTTGTCAGGGATGGCAGTGTGAAGGCTATGCATAAAGATGTTGAAAAGCATAGGTCCAAGGATGGACCCCTGGGGAACACCAGTGGGTGTTGGCAAGAAGGAGGCGGCCAGTTCCATCTGACAGCTGGTTCTCCAGCTACGCATCAGACAGATCAAGGATAGGGTGTCGGGAGAGATGAAGGTTGGAGAGATGAGAGAAGGTGCTTGTGGGAGATGGTGTTGAAAGCTTTTGAAAGATCTAGCAGTACTGTGGATACTAGTAATCCAGAATCCTGGGCTCTAACTTTCTAAGGATAGTAAGGCAGTAATGGTGCTGTGGCCAGGGCAGAAACCATGCTGGGTGGATGTTATGAGGTGGTTCTGAGTTAAAGGCATAAGTTGGTGGAAAGTTCTGTTAATTAGGATGCTGATAGGGAGAGACCTTCAGCAGCAGATTTGAGGAAGGAAGGTATGTTGGGCATTTGAGCATGGCTTTAGTTTGGATAGGAGTCTTTATAAAAGTAGTTGAGACTGATTTGAGCTGGAGATAAGAGGATAGTTAGGGTTGTTAGGAGAAGAGTTGGATGGATTGTCTCAAAAGATTTGTTTAGATTAGCTATGGGTTCTGTGAAATGTATTTAAGTGAGAGCTTAGTTCAGTCAGTTATGCTAGGGTCAGGGCAGGGATTATTCCTGGACTCTGGATGGAATAGGGAATTAACAGATTTCCCAAATTGTTTTGGGTTGTTGGACTGAAGTTTATTATAGTAGTTTGTCCAAGGGGGTTAGTTTTTTACTTTGTTGCGGAGTTGGGTGTATTGAAGCAAGGTAGAAGGCATCCTATTTTTCTGGTATAGCTTCCAGGATTTGTCCCTGCGATGCATGACTTGTTTTGTTTCTTTGGATAGCCAAGGAGCAGAATTAACTTACTTGTTTCTTGGCAGGACTTGGGAGTTGAGAGTTTTTAGGCAGAGTTAAAATGTTCAGCATTGTGAAGGGGAAGAGTATTTAGGATTTGCCAGTTAGTGTTTGAGAAATTTGTAGGGTTGAAGTTGCTGAGTGAGTGGATATAATCGTTGATATTGGGTGGAGTTAGCTGAGCGATGTATAAAAGCAGGCAGATGGTCGCTGAAGGTGTCTGGGATAGTGCCAGAGTTATTTTGTTTGGATGGGAGACTAGGATCCAATCTATGGATTCTGGGGGGTTTTTGTTAGGACGAGTGGTTGTGTGGATTACTTGGGTTAAGTTGTAGAGGTTAATGAATAGGGAGGGAGGAGAGTTAATTTTATTCCAATCAATATTAACATCGCCTAGAATGTAGGTTTCAAATTCTATTGGTTTGGTATGGTTTGTGCTTTATCTTGGACCTGACCAGGCAGCTTCCAAAAAAGGAACACTTTGCTAAATATAAACATGATTTTAGCCAAATTTAGCTATATCAAAGTACCTTTCCTTATCAAAACTGTAAGAATCGGGTACTTGACTGTTTCCTGTCCAGAATTTCCCAGGATATGTACAGTAGCATCTTGGCTAAATCCTCATTAGTTCTGGGGTCCAGGATTAGTTCTGCCTTCAGCTTGATGGTACCCAGAAATTAGTCCTGAGAGTCCACCCAAAGGTGCAGACAGCTACAGAATCTGACATTTTGGTCGAATAATAGATTATTGTGTAGTTACCATAACATTCCATTTTTGTTCATACTCAGCCAACTTCCTTCTCACTTCTGATGCCTCTGAGTAAGAGGCTTCAACACTGTTTATGGACAGGAGCTCCATATGGTATTTCCCTCCATATTTTCATAATGGATTCTTAGAAATTACTTTGGTTAAGATTAACTGACCAGCTTCTATAATGGTTATTCCCTTTAGTCTTCCTGTCGAGCTGCAAATAAGATCTGAGGGATGCTAGGGGCTATGCGTTATGGGTAGGGAAGGAGCTTGAAAGATGCCACAAGCTGGTGCAAGTCAGATCCAGATACATAGGTTCATAGATTAGTACTAGGCCAACTGTCCTTGCGAGCATTTTAAGCCTAGCCAATTATCTGATTCAAACCCTGTACCTTGTTTGTAAGGCAAACACCTTAACCATTAGGCCACCCTCTGAAAAGAAAATGGACAGTGGACAGAACATTACAGGAAGTGTGTTCAGGACTACTGCATCCCTTGTGGCTCAGAAGTCGGTGTAGATCTCCCCTCAGGAGTCAATAAGATACTGAATAAACTGACTGCTATCAGAAAAGACTGGAAGCACTTCGTTTTTAAGCCAGTGATGCTGGGAGAGCCCGTGGTATCCCTGCAGTTTACTGAGGTCCCTCCTAAAGTGGGGGCGTGTTGTGTTCAGTAACTTGTCCCATTATATTCAACATAGATTAAACCATGACCTCTCTTGATCTGGATGATCCTAGTCTATGTGGGAAGGATGGCTTGCCAAGTGACCGACTTTTCTAGCTCCCTGTTGGCAACTTTTGCAAGTGTAAAAGTTCTCTGTGCAGGCTTTGGATGCCAAAGGGTGACTTTACAAGGACTCCAGTTTGTAGTCTTGTGTAGGCTTGGGCAGCAATAGTTGGGTTTTTTGGAGGTTAGATGCAAGTGTCAAATGAGGGCTTCCAGTACAGTCCTATGGAACACCACTGGCTGCCTTCATACTTTGTATCTGCACACGGTGGGTTCTGTCCCGTATCTGCACACAGTGGGTTCTGTCCCATATCTGCACAGGGTGGGTTCTGTCCCTTAGTGGAATTGCTATCATACAGATCTTAATAATTGTCAAAGGGCTTTGCCTGGTCAAAATACCTTTGGTACAGCATGGTTGGTGTAAACGTATAATATACCTTTGGTACAGCATGGTTGGTGTAAACATATAAAATATACCTTTGGTACAGCATGGTTGGTGTAAACATATAAAATATACCTTTGGTACAGCATGGTTGGTGTAAACATATAAAATATACCTTTGGTACAGCATGGTTGGTGTAAACGTATAAAATATACCTTTGGTACAGCATGGTTGGTGTAAACGTATAAAATATACCTTTGGTACAGCATGGTTGGTGTAAACATATAAAATATACCTTTGGTACAGCATGGTTGGTGTAAACGTATATTGCTCTTTCAAAAGAAGCTAACCAGATTTATTAAACCGGATCTGCCCTTGAAGCTATATTGCTGCACGTCTGACATTTTTTTTTAATGTTCTAGCTTGCTGTAACTTCACTTTTGTATAGGAGACTTGTAGGACTGGACCTCTAACTCCTGCAGCCATTCGTGGGGGCCACGTTTGTAGAGTGGTGTCACCATTGCTGTGTGCCACATTTCAGAGATTAAGCTAGTTGCTTTGAACAGTATAAAATGGTACCAATCAAGTTGTTGCAGAGACTCTCCTTGCAGAAGTTTTTGGGTCCAATATAGGAAGTATGCTCTAGAGCACCTTTAGGAAATTGTTCTTGATGATTTGGGGTCGGGGTCTGAGGGCTTCAGGTAGTGTGCTTTGAAATCCCATTTCTGGGGTGACGTGCACTGTTTTAGCATGTTATCAATGTCTACCAGGTCAGAGTAGGTGGTGCCATCTTAAATTGAGTAATATAGCAATAACCCACACCTGGTTGTGGGTAACTGGATTTACCCATGGTTGGCATGGTTTGGTCCTGAGGGCAAAGCCTGAGGGACCAAACAGACAACCGTGGGTAAATCCTGCATTACCCATACCCAGAAGTGGGTTATTGCTATTATACTATGACATTATTTAAGAAAAACAATTACTTTTCTTAAATAATGGCATTGTATAATGCCTCTGCTGCCCTTCCGCAGCAGTCTGGAATCTGTGGCAGTACTGATGTACTGCGCATGCCTAAGCAGTAAATCAGAGCTATGACCAAAAGCAACGGAGAAAGCAAGATCTCCGTTGCTTTTTTACTGTCTCGCTATGTTAAATGGGTTTAACATAGCGAGACTGCTTTAAAATAAGCAACGGAGATGTCTATTATTTTAAAGCTGTCTCACTGTTAAACCAATTTAACATAGCGAGACAGGTTTTAAAAAAAGCGCAACGGAGAAAGCAAGATCTCAGTTGCTTTTTACACTGTCACTGTTAAAGGAGTTTAACATAGCGAGACAGCTTTAAAAACAACTGAGATCTCAGTTGCTTTTTTAAACCTGTGTCACTATGTTAAACTCTTGACATAGTGAGAGTCTTTTAAAAAAAGACTTATACTAATGGAAAAAAGTCCGGGCGACCGGACCTTTTTCCATTAGTATAAGTCTATTTACAACGTGCACACTGGCCAATCAGCATGCACGTTTTGGAATATTAATGGGGGTCATGGTATAATTTGGGGTTTTAC
This sequence comes from Protopterus annectens, assembly GCF_019279795.1. Classification (NCBI taxonomy): domain Eukaryota; kingdom Metazoa; phylum Chordata; order Ceratodontiformes; family Protopteridae; genus Protopterus; species Protopterus annectens. Next base: position 555,824 of record NC_056747.1, on the reverse strand, counting down.
CTAACTTAACATAGATTTTGTAATTCTTTAGATACAAATAACCTCCAGTTCATGGACTGCTTTAGTATTCCTAATTTGTCTTTAGTCCATTTGCTTACCTTTTCCATTTGGGGGTTCTTAGAACTGCTCTCCTGTAGTTTGAGCCACCTGGGTGGCCAGCTTTTAAACTTGACCTATTGCTGTTTGGTACATAAATACTTGATTCAATCCATCCGGCCCACGACTGCATCTCAGCTTGTGTCTAGGAGGTACTGCAGCTTCTGCTGTAGGACTACTAGGTTCAGGAACAGTTTGCATCCTACAGCTGAGACTAACACCAACCGTAATACCAGATGCATTGAAGCCTCTTATTTCAATTAATCCTGCTGCTCTGAGCAATTACTGCCAGCATTACTATTATGCAGTATAATGGCTAGACTGGGTCAGTCTAAGGTTAAGTGCAATATGGTAGTTAACAGCTGCTATTGTCTCCTGTTCTGTATCTCAACAGTGTAGGGTTGTGGTGAGTTCACTAGATAATGGGTATAGAATATTTGATGTGAACTACCTCTTGCATGTAGATAATGGGTATAGAATATTTGATGTGAACTACCTCTTGCATGTAGATAATGGGTATAGAATATTTGATGTGAACTACCTCTTGCATGTAGATAATGGGTATAGAATATTTGATGTGAACTACCTCTTGCATGTAGATAATGGGTATAGAATATTTGATGTGAACTACCTCTTGCATGTAGATAATGGGTACAGAATATTTGATGTGAACTACCTCTTGCATGTAGATAATGGGTATAGAATATTTGATGTGAACTACCTCTTGCATGTAGATAATGGGTATAGAATATTTGATGTGAACTACCTCTTGCATGTAGATAATGGGTATAGAATATTTGATGTGAACTACCTCTTGCATGTAGATAATGGGTATAGAATATTTGATGTGAACTACCTCTTGCATGTAGATAATGGGTATAGAATATTTGATGTGAACTACCTCTTGCATGTCACGTTTTCCTATGTTTGATACTGCTGTATGTTTGCATTGCATTTCTCTTGTGAGTAAAGACTTGTAATTTTGTGTAGGCTGCACTTGTGTGCTCCTAAAATGAGTTTTTGAAATCTTTGGTACTGTCAATGCACTTGTGTAAGTGGGTGTGGAATGCTTGTGTAGCTTCCCGTTAGGATGTCTGGGGTTATGGTGTGTTAAGTGAAACCTTTACCTACAATTTAATGAGTGTTGCATCTGTATCCTTCATTTGGAGCTCTAATAATTTTTTCCTTGGACTTCTGACAAAATACCTGGGGAATACGTGAAACTATTTAAAATTACCAGGTCAATATTTTGCCCTATAGCTTTAATACCATTAATCTCTTGGGCATATACTACACTGGAGATGTAGGTGTTCCAGTTAATTGGTTCAGCTGGTCTCCCAAAATGAGTGTGTATAGGGAATTCACTTATTTAGGGACATTCATTGGAGCGGGTGTGCTATAAACTGGCTCAGTGTGATAGGAGCTGAATGAGTACTTTGGGTTCCCAGGGATCTCCCTAGATGTGGTATGGTCTGTAATAAAGTGCCTTTACATTTACCATTGTGTCTGAAAGCATGGTAGGTACAAAACCCAGATATGGGGTGGTGCTTTATAAACTATCCATAGCTCTCCAAATGCAGGAGAGCAGATGTGGAAATTGTTCAGCTGGCATTGAACACATTTTTAGCATGAGCAGCTTTGGAATTGATGCTAGTTTTGAGATGCACTTCAGCTGTGCTCTACCTATTAAGACAATGCTGGCTTCTACCAGTATGTGGAAGCCATGCAATGATGGCCATCTTTGGCAGAACAAGTACTCTGGTGTATATTGTCCCATGCTGAACATAACCTGTTCCCCTTGGAATGACTTGATTAAACTGTGAAGATGTATTTTTGCCTGGGCATCCTTTATTCTAGGATTCTAGTCTTTTACATGCAGGGAATCCTGGCATGTCAGTCATATTTATCAGGGATTTTGATGCAAAGTCATTCATAACCATGTGGACCACTATATTGTAATTAGTCAGGTGAGAGGGTCTTGCCAGCATCTCTGACCAAGGGCCCTCAACTCACCTTGCCCTCTGTCCAGTCTAGTGAGTGAATTGGTAGGATCAGAGTTTACATTTTTACCACAGCTCTGGGATTGCTTCACTGTCTGGCACTTCCACATCACCAGGACTGATGTGGTGGATTTTCACAAACCTAGTTTTTGTAGATCTAGGAGGCTTTAGCATGGACTTATGGCTTCAGTGCAAAGGCTGTGGTGGAAGTATGATGCTTGGTCTGTCCTTTTTATGGTAGTGAGGCCTCTGTTTCACAAGTGAAATGTCTTGTACTAAGTGCAAGTTCATTACTTCTGATCAAGCAGTTCATGCACTTGCATATAGATGCAAAATGCTGTTAAGTGTTCCATCTAGTGATTTGATGAATCGGTGTAACACTATTCTGTGAGGGGAAACCAGTGGATGTGCTAACTGTTGAAGTTGCACTCTGCAGAGGAAGTACTAAGGCAACATGGTGTGATGGCTAGTGTAGTACATAAAATACCGCACATCTAGTGTACAGTGCGGCTCATGAGTGGTGGGGAGCTGTCCATGCTGCAGGCGTTAATGCTAACCAGTAGTGATTTGGAGAAGTTGCTTGATGCATCTGAATCTATACACAGCAAGGTGGCCAGCGAAGTAAAAACGCACTCTGCTTTGTGTTGTACTTGAATGTGGAAGAAAAGCATGTCTAGGCAATCTTAAAACAATATCAGAAAATGTAGGTTTCCTAGTTTCAAGGCCAGTACTTGTCAGATCAGCCATCAGCATGGTAGCTTGTCAAATGGCAGCTCCTAGTAAATTGCTGCTCATACGTCTGAATCCCTTCACTAAACAGACCTACTGTATTCTGGGGTGAAGTACTGACGAGACCCAGATTTGTGCCCAAAGTGGAAATATTTGGATTTCTTCAGTGGGTTGTGCAGCCACACTTCAAGACTGGTCTGCCCTTGGTGTCAAGTGTGCTTGGTATAATTTTCTAAGGGAAATTAAAAATGAAAAAGGTGGGAACACTCCGGCAATGCACATACCTGTTCAGCTGGGCAGATGCATTGCACAGAATTACCTGTGGTCATGAGTGCCCTAGTCTGCACACTAAGGTTTTACGGTCCTTTTTTACTTCAAGGGTATGACTTTTAACACTAATTTGTAGATTCAAAGACCTCACTGCATAGATGTCTTTACAATGCCCTCCCCATGCCATTTGGAACCTGAACTGCTATGTGCTCTATGCTGTAATAAACTCCCCCATGGCATCCAGCTGCAGCAGGGATACCATAACCAGTGTCCCTTCCCTGTGCAAGCCTTGCTGAGTGTCTCTGCTCAAACTGCAGACCTTGTAGCCAGTGCTGAATGTACTACCTTTGACTCGCTCTGGGCATGCCATCTCAAGTTTTTGTATTGTCTTGAGCAGAATTAAAGGATTTGGAGTTGCTTCTGAAATTCGATTGACATTAATTCTAGTGAAAACTTGCTCCCTGCACACTTCGAAGCAGCAGTTTTAGTGCAAAACTATAGTTTGTCAAATACTGCTTTTTAGTTAACCATAGCTTTAAAAAACTAGCTAGCTGTGTCAACTGAAAGCACTAGAGTATGCATGCGTTTACATGTCTGATTTTTTTTATTCCATAGAGCATTTTCTTAAAGCAAAACTAGTTTGTCTGGAAGCTAGTTCTAAAACTACTTTAGCGTGACACTTTCTACTTGGTACATTTTCATGTTAGTTGGACTTCAGTTTCAGTTACTTTAGTAGTTGCTGTGATTTTTTTACAGCTAAACTGGTTTAGTCTTATCGCATGTTGGTGCAGTGGTGTACTGTAAAGTTTGCTGCAGTGTTAGTTTGTGACCTGTAAATTTATAACCAACCTTTGGGCTCTCTAGTAATGAGTGTATATGATTATCTAGGAATTGAGCATTTAATCTGTTTTGATCTTTATCTTTACAATAGTTTATCAAATGGCTTTTGTGAACAGTTTTCTTTGTTGGAAGCAGTATCTGGCCCTGCCCCACCAAGTTAAGGGAGTGTATAGCATGGAATCTTCTAATACATTTTTGTGCCTTCCCTGTTTTCGCTGCTATTCCTGTTTTAGTAGAGGCCTGGGATGGAGTTCCATGTATCCATCTTGCACTAAAATGCTCACCACATTAGGGAAGTTGGCATTGTGTTTGCTGGGATAGTTGGTCATAAGGCCCCTTTTTTCAACTAAGCTTTTGTATGGAGCTGCACACCATGAAGTGCAGAAAAGTTTGCAGTTGTAATTTAGCATTTAAAAACTGGACCAATGACTTTCTGCAAATGTACATGGTGAGTACGTGGCCTTGAGTGTACATAGTACATGGCCTTGCCCAGTAAACTAAGTGAACTGAAGTCTTAAACATTAACAGCTAATGGAGCTGTTGCACTGTTAGACATGGCAAAAGGCCTTAAATCAGTAACAAGAGACAAAGTGGGTTAGCCAAGTACAGGGTGCATTAACATTGGCTTTTAGGTTTAGTCTTTACATCTTACCTAAATGACTGGTAAGATGTAAGGGTTAGATCAGAATGCCTGAAGATTTAAGGGTTGGATTAGAATGGTGGCCGATGTTTGGGATCTGTACTCGTAAGAGTTGATTACTGACTTGCAGTAAAATGGCAGATGCAGGTAGTGAGTTTAATGACCTGGGGAAGATGGATGGGTACAGAAGTTTGATGCTTCTGCCTACAAATGGCAGTTTCATTCATACCACTTGTAGATAATGTTGCTGGTTCACCTTCAGATTTGGTTTGCATTTCCCAACTGCAACAAAAAAATCCACCCAAAATTTCCAAAACTTAGTCTTCTGCTACTAAGCTGGTTACAGTTGAAGGTCCTTTTGAGCTATGACTTCTGAGCAACAGTGCAGAGCATGTATAGAGAAGCACTGATCATGCAGGAGGCAGTAGCGGAATACTTGGCTACGTTTACATGGACATAAAGGAAATGGTTTGTTATGAAATACTGTCCTAAAGGTGGTACACATTCTGTTTCCAAGTACAGACCATTTACTTGGAGGAAGATGCTGCCAAATGGCAGAAGGCAAACCTCCAGCATTGCAGCATATGCAAGATGTAAGCCTGGTTACTGTAAATTATAAAACTAACTAGTGTGCAGGGGGTGTTTTTACTATTAGAAAGGTTTGTTGTGCTGTGGGAATGCTGTAATTGAGCACACCAGGTAAGTGGTCTACAGTGTTACTCTACTTGCCACCTCAAAGCTCTGAAGGCTATAATCTCCAGATGGTAGTATCTGAGCTGTCCTAGGGGTAGCATGCATGAAGCCCCTTGTTTTGGGGTTTGATCATATATCCATGGTAGTTCTTTGAAAACAAAGACCTTGGATTTCTGTAAGTCTCAGCTGGAATGGATGGTTATGGCTGATCAGTTCACTTCCATGCCTGGTGGTTTGTCCTTGGGCCAAAGCTTTTTGTACTGTTAACAGTTGGTGTAAGTTTCTCAAGTATTACTTATGGGGCATCCTTTGTGCTAGCTTGACTAGTCTACTCTCCAAGTTGAGTGCAGTGGGTATAGGCAGTTTGGGACCCAGTGTTTTTGAAGAAATGCATTTTTAACTTGCCTCTTTCTGAATAACTAGTTTTTTACATGCTTTCTAAAATACTGGAAATAAAGATGGAAGGCATAAGTATGATTGGAAAGGTGGGATGTGTGGGTGGCGTGGGAAGATGACTCCAGGCCATAAGTGAAGTCCTCTGGCTTAATGGGGCAAAGCTGCAAGGCTTAGCATGATGGTACAATCAGGCTGGTACTAGTCCTTCCCAGACTGGCTGCTCTTGAGTTGATTATGGTTTTGACAAGTTGCTTGGCTGTTGCCCACCTCTCCAGATGACCAAGGTCCTATTAAAATAACTATGCAGATGGAGTTTGTTTGCTATATTGCTTACAAGATTAAGCAGGATAACTTGTGCACAGGCAAGAGTCCAAGGGCTGGCCTTTGAAATTGTGGCATTAAAGGTGACTAGCCAGTCCTAAGTGTACATCCTAATGCAGATGTCATCTGCCTGACTAGGTCTGAGGCCTGACAGACTAGGTCTGGCATCTGAAGCGGGCCTGACAGACTAGGTCTGATGGCACATGAAGCAGTGGGGCATAATGAAAGGTGAAGGCTTAATACCAGGCCAAGGTCCATTGCTCACTTTCTCAAGGATCTTGTCCCAGAGCTAGCTTTGTGGTTCTGTTGGCAATGAATATTGGACTTCTGCAGGCAGTGCGTACAATCTAGAACAGCTGTTTCTCCATAACTGCTACAGAATAGGCACAGGTATAGTTAGCAAGGTGGAGTGAAAAGATGAACAGCCTACAGCTCTGAATTTTGGTAACATAGATGACTGGTATTTTTTTTACATTTGTTTACTGGGCTAGTCTAACTGGATACATGCCCATTTTCAGTAGAGGCCTGGGGAGATGAGATCCTAGATAGGACAATGAAATTAACACAATCACAACTCATGAGACAAATGCAAACTATTTACAGGTACTATTTCAGGTTATCACAGTAATATTTAGTGAAGAATGCAGGCATAGCAAAGGAATGCTAATACAATCAAGGTATGCTAGAGATACTTTAGTAAAATTAGTTTAAGGAGGTGCTGATGTGTGTGAGTAGGGCAGGAAGAGAAGTATTTGGAGACTCATAGACTAGTCAGGTTTGGAGCATGGGCATAACCAGTGAGTTTTGAGGAACAATTTCAATTTATTTTTGAAACTGGATAGTGAGGGAAGTGTGGAGAGCGTTTGGGAGGAGATTCCAGGCTTTTCCTACTATATTAGAAAATAGTCACCAGCCTTGTTTGTTTTTAGTAGTATATTAGTTTCTGAGAAGACCTTAAGGATTCCAGGTTTTTATAGGGAGTGATAAGTGTGGACAGAATAGGTGTTTTGGAAGGTTTGTAAAGGGTGTTGTGGGCTATAGTTAGTTGATGGAATTTAATTAGATTTTGACGTTTGAGCCATCCAAGTTGCTTTAAATTAAGGCAGTGATGGGTTCTAAATGGGTTGCCTGTTGCAAATCTTGCAATGTTTTAGGACATTTCCAATTTGCAAAGATTATTTTTAGGTTAGTAAAAATAGAGGCATAAAGAAGCGAAGATATTAGTGTGTGCTATAGTGGTTCAAACTGAAGGTAGGAGAGGATTTTTATCCTATAGAGCCTAGCATTTTGTTAAGTGTTGATATGGATGTCAAAGTTCAGATTATTGTCAATGGTGACACCTAATAGTTTGGTTGGTTCAGGGGATATAATAGTGTTGGTAGTTTACTGAAATCCATTGGGAGAGACTTGGTAGGAGAAAAGGAGGAGTTTAGTCTTTTTAGGGTTTAGAAGGCATCTATCTGTGAACCATTGCTCAACCGTATTAAATACTTGTTTGGTAAGATAGAGAAGTTCTGGAGAAGAGGGGGCTGAGCTTGTGTAGTCGTCCACATACTGTATGCATGTAGCTTGGGGGATGGCAAGGTAAAGGTAATTGATGAATATGGAAAAAAAGTAGAGGTCCAAGGATGGAGCCTTGTCAAGCCAGGTTGACTGGCAGGTGGATAGAGATTTGTGCCAAAGTACAGTCTGTTTTATCAAGGTAGGACTGGAACCATTTTATGGAGGATGTATCAAGTGACAGGGATTTTAGTATTTTGATGAGAATTTTGTGATTTACCATGTCAAAAGCTTTAGACAGGTCAATAGGGCTGAAGAGTTTGTTTAGGTTGTGTTTATCAATCTGAAGGAAAGAAGGGCAGTAGTGGTGCTATGTGAAGGTCTAAAACCATGCTGACAATTTGCTAGTAGGTTATTTTGTGTTGGATGGTAAAGTAACAATGCATTTTTCCATGATTTTTGCCAGAGGTGAGAGGAGGGCAATGGGGCAGTAATTGGAGAGTTCAATGGATAAACCTTTGTGGAGGGGGATAATATGGGAAATTTTCCATAGACTTGGGATATAACTTTCAGTAATAGTTCTATTGATTAGGATAGAAATAGGATAGGCAATGGCTTTGGCGGATAGTTGTAGGAATTCAGCAGGTAGTTGGTCTGCTGAGGGGAGCATGGTTTCAGTTTCTGTAGAAGTTTGAATATAGGATGTTGGTATGGGTTGAAAGTGAAAAGTAGGGGGTGAGGTTGATTGGAAGGTAGTGAAGTTATTAGGTGATAGTTGACTAGCTAGTGTTTGTATAGCATCAGTAAAAAAGGTATTAAAAGCATTAGCTATATTCATTGGTGTTGTCTTCAGTGTTTTGAGGGTTTGGAGTAGAGGATTGCCCATGGAGTAGTTGGTTGATACTGGACCAAAATTTCTGCAGCTTGTTAGGAATGGCTTGTTGGGATTGCAGGTAGTAGTATTTTTTGTCTGATAATGGCTTTTTTAGGTAGTAGGTTTGTCAGATAATAGCTTTTTTAGTTTTATTTCTTGTCTAAATTTTTGTTTGTCAATAGGGTTTTTAGTTTTCCTCCAATTTGCCCAACGTTTTTCTCTGATTTTTATGGTTTGGAAATATCCATATAGGTTAATATGGTTAGTGGGGAGGCTGCTGCAGAAGCAGGTCCAGTCAATATTTGTCACCTAGGATAATGGTTTCTTTGGGTAGGTTTTGGGAAAGCCAGCAAAGTGAACTCTCCATAGTAGTTGTGTTATTACTAGGAGGTAGATATATACAGATAATATAGATGGCTTTGGAATCAAGAGTATATTTAGATATAAGAATTTCTGCACTGGAGTCTAAAGGTGGTTTGCAGTTAAAAGTGGTTAATTGTAAGCTAGGTTTGTATAGGATAGCAACCCCTCCACCTTTTTTGGATGTACGGTCTAGTCTCTGGATATTATATCCAGGTGGGATTTATCTTTGGTTACTGGTTTTTAACCATGTTAAGCAGAATCAAAGGAATAGATTTCAGTTAGAGCTTGGAGGTGAGTAACTTTGATTGCGTATATTAAGATGAGCAATTAAAAGGGAGTTTGGTTTGGAGAGGGCTTGGGTAGTCTCATCTTTGAGGTTGATGAGAGAGATGAGTTGTTAGGGGGCCTGGGTTAGGGTGGATGTTGCCATCCTTTAAAGTAGCATGCTTAGATAATATGGGTTGTAGTCTGCTGTATAGCGAGACATTTTTTGGGGTTTAGATTGCTGTATTTTGTGTAGTGTTCTATGATATTTTAGAATGTAGCTAGATGAGGATGTTATATTAGCATGGATAAAATGTAAAGGTGAATATGGAGAGTTGGTTTCTTTTTTGGAATAGTTTTGGTTTGGATCTAGTGGATTTTCATGAGGTGAATAGATGAGGATTAGTGGAGGTAGAGTATGAATAAGAGTGAAAGGATGGGATGAATTGTTCATTATATGAATAGTGTTTTATATATGTAGAAAATAGAAATCTAGTAAGGAGAGGAGTGAGTAGAGTATGGTGTGATAGAAGTGTAGTGAGAGGTTAATATTGGTGGAGTTTGGAGACAGGACAGTATGTAGGGTGAAAAGATAGTGGGAGGGGTGTATTAGAGGAAAATGTAGGAATTTAGGTATATTTAGAGTATTGGGAAGAGGAAGGGGTGTGTTTAGGTAGTAAAGGGAAGAGGGAGGTGTGTGACTAGAGTAACAGGAAGAGGAGGAGGTATGGGTAGGAAGTATAAAGGTAGGACCCTTGGGGGTGGGTGGGAATTTGGGGTAGGGAGAGGAGCAGAGTGATCCCACAGGGTGAACTGTCTTGGTAGAGAAGAGACGAGCTGAGTGTTGCAGGAGAACAATCTGTGAAAGCTGACTGAAAGTTGTTAGGAAGTGGAAGAGAAAAAAAGTAGAGTTTCAAGGCTAATGGTGGGAGAGTACAGTATAAAGCAAGAGGTGTGGAAGGAGATTAGTAACAGGTGAGGGCAGTCTGCTAAGGAATTTCCTAGGGTTTGGGATAGGCAAATGCTAGGCACTATGTGATGGTGCCACCTAGTGGCCAGGAGCTGGTAGTACTAATTTCAGGGGAAGGCAGGTCTAGGGCTGAAAGGACACTGTTACGGAGACTGCCCCTATCTGGACATTCACTACAGATTTTAAATTATAGGTTGAGTATGGCTGCTGGCTGACCAGGCTGAGAAGTCTAAGGCACATTCACACTAAAAATTAGCTGAATAGCAAGTTAGAGGACCACATACATAATTCCCTTGGTAGGAGAGTACAGGGGAGGCTAAATAGGGTGAGACAGCTGATAAGTTGGAAAGGGTTCTGTGTTGGCAGGGAGGGTTTTATCCCTGATGGAGCGTAGGCGAGCTGGAGTGCTATTAGAATTGAATACAGCAGGCAAAGGGAGAGAAAAAAGATCCTTAGTAAGGTAGTTCAGTTAAAAAAAAAAAAAAAAAAAAAAGCTCAAGCAAATATGTAAACTACAACAATTATACATGTATGGCCAAAAAAGGTTTTGAACAGGAGTGGCTTTAGAGTTCATCTATTAAACAGTTAAAGATCAATATTGGATACTGTGGGATGCTTAATTATTTTGGTTAGGGTTATAATCTTTACATTTGTAAAGTCAGAGCATACTTGACACAGAATGATTACCATACCATCACAGTTGGGTACATATCTTTCTATACTGCTATATCTACACAGTTAAGGCACTAAGCAAGAGCTGACATAAATATAACAGTCATGTAGAAGTATTATAAAGCAGTTACTGTATTTAAAAACAGTACAGGTACTGAAATACAGCTGTAAGAATTAGAACAGTGGTGCCATTCAGTTTATCCTGCTCCCTGAACACATTGCTTGGATATGCCTTAAGTACTGACCTCTGTTTAGCTGGAGTGTAAGCCACAAGGCTAGATAGTTTCTAGGATTATAGTAATTGATATTAGAACCTTGGAGGTTGAAAGCTATGACTGAAATAGTAAGACTGTTGCAAAGCCTGTTTCTGCCTAGTTTAGCTACAGTAGTTGGAGATTATACATTATACATTGGAAGGGACATTGGAAGGGACCTGGGTTTTAGAAGTTGCTCCACGGGTGTGGCTAATTGCCAAGTCATGTCTGGTATACACGCCTCTTTAGCCAGCTATATAGTATGGAGAAAGTACATCTTCCAAGTTCGCTCAAGATCCCTACAAAGAAAAGCAGGTGGAGGTAGGCGCCGAGCGAGGTAGCATCAATGCAGGCAATAGCAAAATAATATAGTTTAGATTAAGGCTACAACTAGAAAAATACCTTCCAAGTCCCTATTTAAAAATACACTGTGTGGTTAGAGTAAGCAACATTAGCCTCTCGTGCAGAGCAGGTAGAGAGTCTATGCAATGGTTAGTCTTGTATTTATTAACGCATGTTGCAAAGAGCAGGCTGGTAAGCATAGGTTTCGAGTGAGGTTAAGCCTGTAAAGCAAGTTAAGTTGGACAAATATTTCACTAGATCCCCACTAGGAACAGGAGCGCTCATAGCATTCTAAGGATTTGTTAAGTTGAAGGCTTAAAGGGCTGCTACAGCTCTACATATACGTCAAAAATATTACACTATATCCCCTTTAGGAACAGGAGTGCTAATAGCATTTCAGGATTAGTTCTGTAGAAGGCTTAAAGGGCTGTTTCAGCTTTACATACAAGTATCGCAGAGCGTGAGATGGCCAGTAAAACTTACCAGTACAAGAGCAAGCCTGAGAAATGCCGTTAGTGCACCCACGAGTAATCACAGCAATTCAGTGGACTATAGGAGCAGTGGACTATAGGAGCAGCACAAAATCTAGGGACCCAAGAGGACCACACAGGGAGGTATATCTGCACACAGTGGATATTGCAATCTACAGCCTTTCTTGGATATCGCAAGTTACCCTAGCACTGATCCACGTGGAAACGCTAAACAGCAGTGCGTGGATGTGGAATTTAAAAACTCTCGCCTAAAAACAGTCAAAGCATAGCAGTGTGCAAGTAGAGCATAAAGCAATAACTGTTCTACAACCAACTACAATGAGCAATCTAAGAATACAGTACTTGCACAGGATTATAATAAGCCCAGTCGCCAGGAGCGCACAGCAGCCAGGGGACAACTAGGGAATTAAAGATGGTGCCAGGTAGTATATATGGGATTATATATCGGAGGTATGGGAAAGGCTGTTCATTACAATAGCTGGGACAGCTTGTTCCTGAATGATCTGTGTATGAGTTATGCTTGAGCATAACTGACCTCTGGCTACCAAAACAGTACCTACAAAGGCCAAATGTTTATCCAGGAGCTCACCACTTCTGCCAGGTAATTGGCAACTCCCTGCACATCTTGCATGAAGTTCTTGTCACCACAACAGTGGGGGGGGGCTGCCCAATGTGGAATTAAGGTACAGTGCCTATGTTAAACAGCACAGCCTTTGGGGAATGTAAATCTGACCAATTATGTTCATGCAGATTAGACTGTAACCCAACACATGTTCATATGGCAGTGTGCAATGGCATGTTCTACAGTCTTTTCTGAATTGATAGAAATCCAGCCATCATAACTGAATTGATAAACTGATGCTGGAATTAACTGGAAACAAAAGAAATGAGACTGCTTACCAAAACAGTGTACAACTTGTGTGGAAGTTCAGTTCTTGTATGATCACTACATACTAAAGCAGAAAAAAATTGAAGTGGTGGTAGAAGTAGCTAACTTGGGGAAACATCTGAAATCAAATAAATATTGTACAGAATTAACTAGTAGGTATTCAGATGTAGTCCAAGCAAGGTAAGCGGTCATTTCCATTCACATCCTTCAAGCACATGGACCAGTAATCCAAACTGTTTTATCCCAAACATTCTGACTGCATACCTGTTAGTTTATGCCAAACGTTCTGACTGCATACCTGTTAGTAGATGTAATGTTCTGACTGCATACCTGCTATGAGGTATGGGAGTAGTTTTATTGTTAAACCTAATGTATTGGTGTACATGTTCAAACTCTAATCCCTTCCCCGTCCTTGGTGTGATATTCAAGCTGGTACTTCCTACATAATGTCATTTTAAACCTTATGCACTTGTTTCAGACATAATACATGGTTGGAAATATTAAAACGTCAGACCATTTGGCAGTCCTATTTTGGCTTACAGAAATTTTGTCCAAAAACATTAATTCATGTGTACTAGGCTATGACCCTGGAGCCTTTACATGCCTAGCCTGTAGAAGTACCCTGGCATTGTGCTGGCTGAAGTTTGTTCCCAGTGCCTGTCAGCCACGAGTGATCCCTGCCTGGGGTGTACTTTCCATTTCCTATCCACTTGATTTTTTTGAGGGCCAGTGAGAGGTGCTCTGACATGTATAGGAAGTCTATTCCAGAGCATGGGCAGTTTCTCGGTTATGAACCTGCCCCTCCAGCATGTTCTATTTGTGGTAATGAGGTTGAGGTAGAGGGTGTGTGGGACTGGGATTTCTTTAGATGTAGCATTTCTAATGGAGCTGGGTCAGACATGGCCAAGTTGAACAGATAGTTTTAGTAGACAGAATAGCTTGAGTTTTGAGACTGTAGGACATGCGTTTAAGGCCTAGGATCCACTTTCTGAGATACTTTTGTGGCTTTTCCAGTTGCATGCGTCTGAGGTACATGCCAAATGGGGTGTTATACTCTTGCCTAATGAGGGAAGAGTAGAGATGACCTTTCTTCCTAGATTCAAATCCCTTGATAATGGGATGTCACAGGACTTACTGACCACAGTGACAATGTGGTGGTCTGAGAGGTTGCTGTCAACCTGTCCCCAGATCTCTCAACGCCTGCAGTGTTCACTGGGCTCCCATCAATGTGGTAACTAGTGGGAACTAAGTTTTTCCCAAAGGGGATGACTACTCATTTTTTGGCATTAAGCTTAAGGCCATGGTTTCAACACCAGTCTTTGACGTCAGTGAGGCCTTTTTGTAGGATGCCTACATCACTTGGAGTTAATGGCTTCCAGCTTGCAATCCTCTGAACTTGGTCAGCCAGAATCCCTCCATGTTTGGCTGGACTTCTGAGTAGATGCCAAACTAGAGAGGACCCAAGACTGATCCCAGATTTGTCGGCAGTCTAGTCTGCTACTTTCACACTGTGGGTGGGTTCTATCTGAGCCAATTTGCAATACACCTAGTGATATAGGGGTTGCTGCCTAGGTGAGTATTGATTCCTGAATGGGGAATGGTACCAAATGCCTTGGCCAGCTTGAGGTAGGCTGTATGAACTGCCTTTCCCTCAACATCTCTTGGGACTGACTCAAAAGATGTCAACCAGGTTGAGCAGGCATGGTCTACGTTTCACAAAACCAAATTGTGTGGGATCTGGTGTTATATTTCCTATATTCTTAATTGGGTCCATGATATGGGCTCCATAGCCTTTCATATCAGACTAGTCAGGCTATTGGGGTGATTCCTGGGGTCTGTAGTCACTCCCCTTTTATGGAGAGGGATGACTAGCAGTGTGCCATTTTGGCAAGGACTAATCCTGGGGAGGCTGTGACTGAACAGGGTGCACAGATGTGGTACCAGATTTTTAGTTCATGTAGAACTCATTCAGGGATATTGTCTGGTCCCATGGAAGCTGTAATGGGAGTGTTCAATCTCGCAGTTTGTTCTTGCACCTGGTTCGGAGCCGATCCTCGGCTCCGTGTCGGCCGCTTGGCAAGCTCTGCATCGAGAAGAAGCTCGAGACCAACCTAACTCTCACAATCCCCCTCTGCCTTTACCTCAGATCTAGTTTGCCGCTGCAGCGTTCGCATCAGTTTGACCTCGAGCAACCTTAAGCTAAGATTTATAATTTTCTTTCTTCTAAATTTTTTTCTAAATTGTCTAAGTGACTGTGTGTTAGTAGTGTTTCGAGGAATTCTCTGTTCCATATAAAGTATTTTTATATACTTAGAGTTTTCCCTCGGGGCCTACCCCACCCTTTTACTTGGATTGACTACTGGATTGACTTTTTACAGGATTTGACAGTTTCTGGATTAGACCAAATTACTGGACTTGACATAATATTGACCTTTTCTCTGTTAGCTGTACCTAAAATTGTGACATGTCTGAGAAAGCTGTCTGGCTTTAAACGCTGCCAATGTGGGCAGAAGATGTCGGTGACTGATAATCATAGTTCCTGTGTCTACTGTCTTGGCCCACTCCATCTGCAAGAAGACTGCTCAATATGTCATTCTTTTAGTGGAAGGGTCATGACAGATAGGCGCAGGAAACTTATGGATAGGGGTCTTCTAAAACCTACTTTTCAAGAGGCTCTGGATGCATCAGACCAGACATCCAAATCCTCGAAGGAATCTAAGACGTCGGAGCCCAGGTCATCTGCTCAAAGCTCTTCAGCTAAAGTTCAATCACCGGTTCCACAGACTTCGGGGCCGAGTAAACTGTCAGTTTCTGAGCCTCGAGTCTTGGAACCGGTGACTGAGCTCCCTCCCCCGGCACTGAGGTCGGCTCCCGATTCCTTCGACGCGCTCTTCCAGGCCCCTCTGACACCGATGTAGACCGCGTGGTGCAGAAATTAATGGAGAATACGGCCTTATCCAAGATAATCTGTCTCCTCCCAGTTGGTGTCGAGACTCTAAGGCCTTCCCTTATCTCCACCTGTTCCTCCTCCAAAACCTATCCAGTCTTCGGAGCCAGGAGAGGCTGATCTGGTGATTGTGGAGCCCTCTGTGCCAGAACAGTCTTTCTCTCAGTCGGATCCGGTACTGGAGTCTCGGAGCCGAAGATCCATAATGGATCCGGGACTGAGTCGGACCGATGTTTCGGTTCCGATGCTCCCTCTCGGGGCCTCGGATCGACTCTGCTCCGTCCTCTGTCTATGCCTTCGGTGCCTATCTCGGGGAATCTTCCGATTTCCTCGGAACCGGGAGATACCTCGACCCAGGGGCCTTCGACCTCATGAGGAAGGTGTTGTCTACCCAGACAACCACATCAGCAGAAACAGCTTCTCCTTCCCATAAAGGACAGTTATCCTCCTCTGCACCCACGGCTACATCTAAGCGTCTAGCACCTGTGTCTCAGCCACCCCTGGAGGGTGCCCCCTCTTCCTCAGAGGCTTCTTCGGATGCCCCCCGAGGAAGTTCCGAGGAAAAGATTGTAAGAGGAGACACTTAAATTCTCCAAGAATCATTGACATCTGACTGACTTGGATGAGTCGGAAGGGTCCCCAAAGTCACCCTCAGAGGATGTCTCTTTTTCTGACATCCTGGAGATCCTAAAGCAGAGAGGTGATTGGCAATCCCTCCCCCTTCTGAGGATGAGTCAGTCTTGCTGAAGGCATTCGGTGCTCACCTTTCCTCCTCCTGGGTCACTCCGCCCTTCGATGAGTTGATGGAGCTGATTGCTCGAAGGGCGTGGGAGACTCCTGACACGGTGGAGCCAGTCCCTAGAAAGCCTAAAATATATTACTGCCCCTCAGGATAAGGCTTATCTGACAAAGGGAGTGCCAGTGGATGCTATGGTGGTGACAGCGGCCACGAAAAAGGAGATGTCTGAATCTTTCTCATCTGTCCATCCGCCTAACAGATTCTAGGACTATGGACAGGTATGGGAAGCGCATTTTTAGTTCAGCGGCTTTTTCTATGCGATCCCTGAACTATTTGACCCACTTCACACGGCTACAGAGGGATCTAATCAGAGTTGGGAGATGCCCTCCAGGGTACTACAGATGCTGCTGTTTCAGAAAAGGTTACAGCACATCTCAATACCCTTACATCTATTGCAAACTCGTCCATGAGGCTGATCTCATACGCAGCCGAAGGATAGAGTAGGGCAGCAGCTTCAGCGATTACTCTTCGTAGACGATCCTGGATGCGCTTACGTTCATTTGCGGAAGCCTTCAAGTCTTCCTTTACTAACACCCCATTTGATGGTGCCACTCTTTGGCCCCAAAGTAAAGGAGACCCTTACCCGGTGTGACCTGTGTGAGCAAGAGGGAAAGACCGTCTGCTGTAGAGTCCATTTTTCCACCCCATCCAGACCGTACCCCAAAGGGCAACGTGGTGGAAAAATGTTTCGAAAACCCCAAGGCTCTTTCCCAGGCACACAGGGTGATGCCCCCTCTAGAGGCAGAGGAGGGGGCAGAGGTGGAAGACGCCGCCCTGGCGGCAGAGTGGGTCCGCAAAACCAAGGTGACAGGGATACAACCCCTGGGAAACCTTTCCAGCACTCCTGAGAGGAGGCCTGACTGTCCTGCTCTGGAGGCAGTCGGGGGTCGCTTAGCTTTATACCCTCAGGCCTGGCACAATCTTACATCAGACAATTGGGTAAAAAGCATTACCAGAGGCTACAGAATACCCTTCCTATTGCCCCCAATTCCGAAGAAAAGACTCCCAGATGTGCCGCCCCATCTGCGAGACCCTGCAGCTATAGAAATTTCAAAGCTGCTAGAAAAGAGTAATCCAACCAGTCCCAGCGGACCAAAGAGGATTCTGAACTTACTCAAGGTTCTTTTTAGTTCCAAAAAACAGGGGACTGGAGGCCGATTCTGGACCTAAGCAATCTCAATACCCTCGTCAAAGAAAAGTTCCGGATGGTCACGCTTCAATTGATCCTTCCATTTTTACAGGACGACGACTGGATGTGCTCAATAGATCTGAAGGACGCATACTACCACATCAAAATGGCCAGGGTGTCCAGGGATCACTTGCGCTTCCGGCTGGGAGCCAGCCACTTTCAGTTTCTAGCCCTGCCCTTTGGTCTGACCTCAGCCCCCAGGGTTTTCACCAAATGCATGGCAGTGGTAGCGTCTCACTTGAGACGCCTGGGATTCCAGGTGTTTCCGTATCTGGACGACTGGCTCCTGCCACCACCCAGCGTCAACTGATTCAAGCCAGGGATTACACACTGCAGCTTTGTGTTCATCTCGGAATTTCCGTAAATTTCGAAAAATCTTTACTACAGCCATCACAGCATATCTCATTCATAGGAGCAGAATTGGATACGCATCGTTTAATTCTAAGACTTCCTCCAGAAAGGATAGCCTCACTACAAAGCCACATATCTCTTCTGTCATCCAGAAAATCTCCAGCAAAACTGGTTCTGAAGGTTTTGAGTCTCATGGCAGCTTCTCTCATTGCGATATTGGGAAGACTGCACATGAGAGTTCTACAATGGCTACTGTTTGCACAATGGTCGTTCCAACAGCTACCTCTTGACACGAAATTCTGATCACAAGCACATGCAAATCACACCTAGCCTGGTGGCTCCGGACTTGCAATCTTTCCAGCGGAAGACCATTTGTGCTACCCACGCAGACAGCTACGGTGACCACTGACGCTTCCCTGATAGGGTGGGGGGCATCTTTCAGGGACAGTCCAAGGCGAATGGTCCAATTTAGAGTACAATCTGCACATCAATGTTCTAGAGTTGAGGGCAGTGTTTCTAGCGTTGCAACACTGCTCCCCTTCTTCCTCTAGGGACTATTGCAGTTCAGACTGACATGTCCGTAGTCTGGTACATAAACAAACAAGGGGGAACCAAGTCTTAGCTATGCAGAGAGGCCATGAGAATCTGGCAATGGGCGGAGTCCACAGGTCGCTTTCTGATTGCAACGCACATCCTGGGGTCATCCAACGTCATAGCCAACAGGTTGAGCAGAGCAATCCTGTTGCCTCATGAGTGGTCCCTCAGTCAGTTGCGAAGGAGATTTTTCGCAAATGGGGCCAGCCTTCCTGCGATCTTTTTGCGTCTCCAATGAACGCCAAATGCAGAATCTATTTTGCCCTATTACCCCCTCCAGGGGAAGTCCCCAGGGACGCTCTGGTTCACAATTGGCCCCCGGGTCTCCTGTACGCTTTTCCTCCCTTTCTCCTGATTGCAAAGTTTCTGCAGAAAGCCAACAACCTGCAAAGGACGATTATCCTCATTGCCCCATTCTGTTCACGTCAAATCTGGTTTCCCTTCTGGCACACCGCATTTGGGAACCCTGGATCCTGGACCCGGAGCTGGATCTACTGACCCACTCGTCAGGGGCTCCCCACCCCTCGCTACTGTCACTCCAACTAGCAGCTTGGCTGCTCCGCTTCCCTACTTAGCCAGGTCTGATCTTTTCACCTGCAGTTCAGAATATACTGAAATTGGTTCACCTTGTTTACTCTAGCATAGACTAGATCCAGGCCTGCTGAATCTAGCTTTGTTTATGCTTGTTTGTTTGCTTGTTTCCCTGGAAGCTAATTCCACCGAATACGCAACTTCTCAGTGCTTCTGTGGATCACTAGTGATATCTGCATTGCTTACTGTACTTATTTCCTTGTTTCACTTGAAAGAAAGTTACTGTTTGTCGTTTTTGCATTTAGTTACTTGTAACACATTGCACTCAAGTTACCTGGCACTTGCTCACTAAAGCAATTATATAAGTCAGCACTAAAAATTAAAAGCACTACACCCTCACTCCCCACTGGCCCTTTTTTCAATTAAGGATTTCCCAATATTATTCTAGCATGTCCAAAGGTCAGTTGTCAATCTCCTCTCCGGTCCAGCTGGTGAATCTGGGAATCTTGAGGCAATGTTATAACTGCCTCATGTACACAGACGACCCTCTTCTCCTCCCACAACACAAATACTTGCAAGAGATGCAGCTATTTAGCCAAACTGGAGGCTGAGCTCAACTCAGGACTGGCAAGACCAGACAGGAGAAGGCAACTACACACACCACAAAACCAGCCTCACATAATGCTACCACTCCACTGAATCAAACACAAACACACAGACATACTCTGAGGCTCTGAGTAAAAATTTACCTAAACAGCAGAGGCCTCCAAAGCAGACACCCAAACAACTGCTACCTCAAGACACCCCACAAGCAACACATAAACCACAAAAGCAGTGTGCAAAGCAGTCACAGCCCTTAAGGCCAAATACAACACCAAACATACTTGTCATAGGTGACTCCATAGTCAGACACACTGACGTCCCACTCACCAGGCTGAACAAGGAGAGGGTCACAGTAAGCTGCCTATCGGGCGCTAGAATCCACCACATAACACAAGCACTCGGGTCACTCCACGGCAAGTACAAATATGACAGTCATTGTCCATGCTGGTGTGAACGACCTGAGATGTACCTCCATGGACTACATGAAAAGAGAGAGGAGCTCTCTGATTATGTAGCCCAGGCAGGTATGACCCTAACCCTGAGCAGTATCTTTCCTTCACCAAGAATGATGCCACAATATAGAGACAAGATGATCAGCTTTAACAATTGGCTTAATGTCTGGTGTCATTCAAAGGGGATCCAATGTCTGTCTGCCTGGGATGATATGCTTGACAAGCCACGCTGCTTCGCAAGGGACGGCTTGCACCTGTCACCCCTGGGATTCCAGATATTGGATAAGGCTCTTGCCACCCCCATAGTGCCTTTTTTAGGCAAGGCTCAAATTCTAAACCTACCACCCTAGAAAACAAAAATGGGAAGAAACTGAGGGTAATGCTGCTCAATGCCAGAAGTCTAAATCTCAAA
This sequence comes from Protopterus annectens, assembly GCF_019279795.1. Taxonomy (NCBI): domain Eukaryota; kingdom Metazoa; phylum Chordata; order Ceratodontiformes; family Protopteridae; genus Protopterus; species Protopterus annectens. The sequence continues at coordinate 535,342 of NC_056747.1, read as the reverse complement.
ATGCACGCACTCGAGGCCCTTCTCAGTATGGAGAACATCGATGTCTGTGCTGTAACTGAAACCTGGTTCAAGGCTCCTGAGCACCCCGGCACTATTAGGTTTTACCTCATATCATGCCCGCCCCAAAACCCGGACCACACCACAAAAGGAGGGGTGTATCCATATTCATAAAGGATACCCACACCTCCAGGTTGGTGGCAACGCACTAAGCTCGGAAACCATCCAGGTGCAACTAACCATAGGCAAAACTGCTCTACAAATTGTAGCATGCTACAGGCCACCCTCTCAAACTCAGGAACCCCACACAGCCTTCCTGAAGACACTGGAGGGTATAAATGTATCTCCAAACCATCATATTGGGTGACTTCAACTACCTGAATATAGACTGGGAACATTACTCAAGCCCTGACTTTCTAGCCCAACGGTTCCTGGAGTTCATAAATTCAAATGCCATGGAACAGCTAGTCACTGTTCCCACGAGAGGAGAAAATATACTAGATCTCATTGTCACAAACATGGGGACAAAATGCTCCACACCGGAAGTATATCCCTCATTGGTGAGATCTGATCATAAACTAATCTCACTGGAAATCCACATCCCACCCCCACCCCAAACAAAAAAGACCATAGTGAAGAACTTCTCTAAAGCAAACTTCACACTACTCAAGACTGGTGTGGTGTCCTTCAAGGCCCCTGAGCCAGAGGAAACCACAACCCAAGCTGCGGAAGCCCTTACAAATGCCTTCTATGAACACCTCCAGGACTGCATGGATCAGGCAATCCCAAATAAAACCAACCCTTTCCACAAAGGGTAAACGTCCAGTCTGGTGGACCCCAGCCATTAAACTTTACAATAAGAGGAGAAAGCTATTACATGATGGAACAAAATCCATAAAAGGGAAGTCGCCCCTGATCATTATTAGTTGATTTTATGAGTGCTCGTAATTTTTTACTAAGGCCAATTTTGAGAGAAATTGCCATGTATTCAAAGGACAATCATAAGGCCGTTTTCAGCTATGTTAGGAACCTGGGTGGAAACTCCCAGATATGCTCAGAATTAGTCCAAAATGATACAAAAATCACTGAACCCACAGACATTGCCAACATACTGGCAGACAGGTTCAGTGCAAACCTCACCCCCCTCCCCCCTAAAGGAGAGAACTATCCCAGCCGAGTGTAGCCTCCCCGACATCTCAAATGCGCAGGTGAAAGCTGCTCTCTAAAGCTAAAAACACAGCATCAATGGGACCCGATGGTGTCCCCGGCTGTGTGCTACACGAGCTAAATGAGGAATTAACCCCGCACATAAGGCAGCTGTTTAATCTCAGCCTTACCACAGGATACGTGCCCAAGGAGTGGCGTACGGCAACTGTGGTCCCACTCCACAAAGGCAGCGCCTCTACGGACCCTGGTAATTACCGCCCCATAAGCTTAACAAGTCTAGTCTGCAAAGCTATGGAGAGGATCATAATGGAGCTCATAAACAAAGATATAGGGGACTTGCAGACATTGGACCCGACCCAGTTTGGCTTTGTCAAGGGAAGATCATGCCTTTTGAACTTGGTCGACTTCTTCGAAACAGTCACCAAGGCCATTGATGAGGGAAAGGCAGTCCATACAGCCTACCTTGACCTTGCAAGGCTTTCACACAATACCCCACTCGGTATTGTAGAAAACTTACCAGCTTAAATGTAAACCCATATGTCACAAGATGGGTTGCAAACTGGCTTAAGGACAGAACCCACAGGGTTAGAGTTGCTGGCGCTGTCAGACTCCAAGCCCGTCACAAGTGGTGTCCCACAGGGCTCTGTCCTTGGCCCCCTATTGTTTGGCATCTACTTCTCAGAAGTACAGGCCAGCATGGGAGGACTTTGGCTGACAAAGTTTGCAGACTGCAAACTGGGCACCATAGTGGAAAGTGCATCGGACACAGATATCCTTCAGAAGGGACTCACGGAAACATAGCTGGTGCCAGAGCCATGGCCTGAAGTTAAATGCCAAAAAATGTATAGTCATACCCTTCGGGAAAAACAAGGTAACCCCAAGCTACCATATAGGTGGCAATCCACTAAGCACAGATAGTGATCGGGGACCTGGGGACCCAGGTTGACAGTGGCCTTTCTTTTGACACTCACATTGCTAAAGTGGTTAGAAAGACCTTCTACATTGCCCACCTGATCATCACTAGATTCACATCCAGATCTAGTGAGGTCATTGTTCCCCTGTACTCTTCACTTATCAGACCAATGATCGAGTACAATGCCCCATTCGGGATGTATCTCACCCGACATCTGCAGCAATTGGAGAGACCCCAAAAGTTCCTCACCAAAAGGATAAAAGGGACTCCCAAAATCTGTCATATGCTGCCAGATTGAAGAAACTCCAGCTCTATTCAGTCGCATACAGTCTGCTCAGAGGTGACATGTGCCTGACATACAAGGCCATGTCCAACCCGGAATTAATGGACATGCTCCTCAAAATCCGAATCCACCAAAACCACTAGAGCAAGCGACTTAAACCTTAGCATGGATATAAATAGGATGTGCTGGAGTGATAGATTTATCACTCAGACTCCCTATGCTGTGGAATAAAATCCCGGTCCATGTGAGGCAGAGCACCTCGCTGACTCTGTTCAAGAGAAATCTAGACCTGTGAATGGGAGATCGTAGGTTTACCCCGGGAATCATCTGTGTCGCTGCTGGACAGAGGCACAACAAACTAATGGGCACAGTATTTTTTCATATAAGGGGTGGCGTAAGCCACAAAAATTTGGTCTAGGCTTATAAATGCCTTAGGGCAGATAGCCTAGTATAAACCTATGAACCTATGAACTAGTGGCTTC